>NC_137610.1:14123927-14196427 GCF_963280865.1 Gymnoscopelus braueri
AGTTTTATCAGCCATGCCAACAAAGCATCTTTGAATTGAACTGAAAGAAACATAGATGAGAGAGAATGGTAATGAAACATGTGGTGTATGACGAGTAGAGCAGGAAAAAAGCAAACAAAAGAGCAGCAAGGAACTGAAGTACCATCGGTGTACGGATGCAGGTAGCCAAAGATCCTCAAGCCGTAGTTAGTCCACTGAGGAGAGACCGCCAACTTCTGCACCGTTGTTCTGGACTGGAGGATGGACAGACAGGAAAAACAGACAACATTTTACCATGAGGTCTGCTCTGAGTGAAAATGTATCTCAAGGGACATCAGGATCTAGCATGTGGGTGCAGAATGCAGGTCTCAGCCAACACAACAGTCTGTTTGTGTGAGCGTGAGCGTGTGTAAGAGGTGGGGCCGGTCAGAGTTCACAGCAAGCTATTTTCCGCAGCAGAAACCAATCGTACTTAGCATTTCCCCCCGACAACTGGTTTTCTTATCTCTGAGCAATATGAGTTGTTCGTGACAGACACAAATGTCAGGCTTTTGACTTCAATAACGTGTTGAAATGTGGAAAAATGTCTATTGTCTTCTAATGCAAACTGTGGTGTGTCTTTGTTTGGTCTGACTCACATGGGGGTACAGTGGGTAGTGTAGGTTGTTGCGAAGCTGAGCCGTAGAGCTGCCACACCAGTCCTCAAACACGTGCAGGTTGGCCTGTCCCTTGAACTGCAGGACAGGAGACGAGAGAATTATATCTATCTATTATTTCCAGGAATTTCTTGACGTCTGTCTATCCTTCTCATGTCTCAAGAACCGTTCGTCCAATCGTCTTCACACTGGGTGGGTGTAATATTGCTGGGGACCCAGGGAAGTCAATGGCACCAAATAGTAAATGATTTCAAAGAGCTTACGAATGTAAGAAATTAGTTGTTTTGTGATATAAAGGGAAATTTAATAATGAAGTGAGGCTCACATCGAACAAAATTCGAAAACTTCAAAATAATAAACAACAAAATAAAAAGGTACTTTGAAGTCGTGAATAAATTGACAGAAACAGAATCTGGAGTGAAACTGGACCCCACTACCCCGTTGCCATCCACACCACTCTCTTAAAAGAAGGCCTCGAGGAAACACTGGACCATGCACACAAACTAAAACAAACAAACACTTGAATTTCAGGAGAAGCCCAGCCCCAGATGTCCTGTAAATCTACACCTCAGTGAATTGACTGTGTGTGTGTACAGTATGTGTGTGTGTGTGTGTGTGTGTGTGTGTGTGTGTGTGTGTGTGTGTGTGTGTGTGCGTGTGCGTGTGCGTGTGCGTGTGCGTGTGCGTGTGCGTGTGCGTGTGCGTGTGCGTGTGCGTGTGCGTGTGCGTGCGACTGCGTGCACACGCATGTGTTGATTGTAGGAGAGACCCAGAGCAGAGTAGGTCAGAGCCAAAGTTTTGGTATAACCAGAGTTGTAGAGTGCCTCCAATTAACTGTTGTCATCACAAGCCAGTTAAGCATTAGGTAAACCATGGCTCCAGTCCAAAACTGGGGGGTGAAGGGAAGGGCTGTAAATGATGACTTAGAAATCTTCACAGGCACTGAGAAGTGCAGCTGTAATTATTTAACAAGCCTTTCGCGTCACTATGCATCCGAAGCTTTCTGAGGGTAGCTCAAAGGGCGCTTGTGTAACAAGATGAGGAGCACCGTTTGGTGCCAGGTCTTGTACTGAGTCCTTAGTATTGAATCTTTTACTATATGCAGTCCAGGGGGACTATAAGCTGGATCTCTGAGCAGAATTGTATCATTCATTTTGTCAACAACACAATTCAAAATAGGGATGTATTTTACTACCCTGGCATCGCCCGCATATAAAATGTGCATCTATCACACATAATGTCTCTCGGTTACATAACAGCAGTAGTTGTATCAAAAGCTCTGACAGTGAAAGAAATAGGCGAGTTTTTATGTGACGTTGCATATCAAGAGCATATAACTTAAATGTATGTTGTTGTTCTTTTTAAGGCTTTGCTCCTTGCGTCACAATCACTCATAATGCTGGGAACAGGATTAGCTAGACTGGCTCTTTGAGGACAGAGACACACTTGTGACAACCACCCTAGACATGAAACGAGAGGAGCTAGCAACTAACATGAGCCCTAAGCAGGCCCTCTTAATATAGTGGAAACATGAGGACTCCAATGCAGAGAAATAAATGCCGCTCCAGGCTCCAGCACATACTAAGGATACACACAGACACAGAAGGGAACTGGGCAAGCCCGAACAGGTTATTTAGAGTTCAGCAGAGGTGAGAAGAGCTCAGCTTTTTATGGCACATTTAATATAGACACAAACACACACACACACACACACACACACACACACACACACACACACACACACACACACACACACACACACACACACACACACACACACACACACACACACACACACACACACACACACACACACACACACACACACACACACACACACACACACACACACACACACACACACACACACACACACACACACACACACACACACACACACACACACACACACACACACCTCTGGTTTCCAAGCTTGTGGAGTATAGCTGGAACGCCAAGAAGCTGAATCCTCCCCTGAATCAGGTTGGTAGTCCCCTCCAGCCTGGAAAACACACAAGCTAAACTCATGCATTTCATTGCATTGGAATGCACTGCTTTTTAATGCATACTGTATGACAATAAACATTAAACTTACAGTTCATACTTGATGTACAGTATGTGTGCTATGTGTGTATGTTGCATGCATCTGCTCTGATACTGATCCATTTACTTAACTTTCTTTTATAAATGAAGTCCAGCATACATAAGAAAAAGGATTCCTGACATATACAGTATGTTCTCCATCTGATCTAATGTGATCTAATTCTTTCTCTGTCTATCCTTACCACTTGTTCTGATGCAGGCCTTCTCCAGATGCTCCCTTCACGTGCAGGATTCACACCTTAGGATGACAGAGAAAACACTCAGAACTGGATCACTGAAATCCCTGAATGCAGTGACAGTGCAGAGATAAAGTCAGTCTTTATTTGTAATGGTTGAGGGGAGTGATAAAATGTGGAAAGTTTGGTAGAATTCCTTATGTGTATGTCTTTGTTGGTGTAACTACTGTATGTTGATTGTTTTGTGTTGTTGGATTGTTTTATTTAGTGTCATTGCTGTTTGTGTGTTGTGCCCGAGGACCCCTTGAAAATGAGATGATGCATCTCAAGGAGTTTATCCTCTAGTTACATTTTGAAATAAATTCACAGCTGAGGAACCAAAACACAGAGCTGAAAATGGTAACCTTCAACAGTTCACAGAATGGCTGTGTACCAACAATGGCAAGGCAAGCCGGCAACACACCTGTGTTCTGAGCCAACTCTCTCCCCACACTGTTGGAGAATCCCGGCGGGACTATACAATTTTGTTCGCTGGGGGTATCTCATTGACAATAATGTTAATCTGTTACCTTAAAATGTTGATCCGATGCTATTTTCTTGTGAATAAATAAGACTATGGATATGTAAGCATTTGTCGTTGCCCTCAAGATCGCGAAAGTAAACGAATGCATGTCTAATAATCTATATTTACATAGACTTTTCCTGCAGTGGGAAGTGAACCACTGTTGTTGTACCTTAGTCCCATGTCTGCCTTTGCATTCTGATTTGTTTCTGATGGCGTAGGTCAACATAGTAAAATAAAGGGTTTAGAAGAAGGGGGAGGCATAGTCCTGCACAAACATAATGACATAGCCTGGCTGGTAATGAGTAATGACAAACTGGAGTCTCAAAATGCTACCACAAAAGAGTTGGCCACCCTTCTGCTACACCTCAAGTAAATAGTAAATACCGTAATGCAGACCTAAAGCCTTCAATGAATGATAATGTTCCTACTGAAATAAATTTCCTTCACATCATGTGTCTATACTGAGACCTCTTTCATTGTCACAGATGCAGTCATCAACTCAACAATGATTGCATGTTCAGCAGTGTCAGGCGTATACTAGCTACAGAAGTAATCAGTGGTCCATACTCCACATGCAATATGTTTTGTTCATCTGCATACCATTCATCCATGTCCCTTTGTGCGACAGAAATGTAATTTTAGAAAATAATATGTCATTTTTATCAAGCGACGTGACACATTTTTGCCAAAGCATACATTTATTGGTAATGTGTATTATTTCCCACAGGAAAATCCATAATTTAGGTGGCCGTCGCGTCGCTATGGGGTGACACATGGATCACTTATCCAATCTGATCCTATCTGATCTTATCCTATCTAAAATGGATAACAAGAAAGGGGGAAAGAAAATGTGTATAATTACGATCCAGTTTTGAACGCTTTGGTTCAAATGAAATTCACAAAGACAATCAAATAATTAACTTTGCAGGAATTTATCAGCCTTGGCATTGGCTATAAAGCGCGACAGGAAACCCTGCACTGTTCTAAGCCTCTGTGCTGCTGTCAGCTAGATGTAACCCAACTCACTCAGTCACGACTAGTCGGCTACCTAGCCTGGGCTTAGTCTGTACGGCTGGAAAGTTTCTGCCCTTCTTGAAATGGTATTGGCAGACATAGCCTGGCAGATCCCAAACCACACACAGACACACGGGCACAGGAGATACAGAAGTTTACTTTTTCGATTCCCTTCTGTCATTTTTTAAATTACACACTGCAATGCATTTTCAAAGCACCTGGCTCTGTGTGTGTGTGTGTGTGTGTGTGTGTGTGTGTGTGTGTGTGTGTGTGTGTGTGTGTGTGTGTGTGTGTGTGTGTGTGTGTGTGTGTGTGTGTGTGTGTGTGTGTGAGTGTGTGTGTGTGTGTGTGTGTGTGTGTGTGTGTGTGTGTGTGTGTGTGTGTGTGTGTGTGTGTGTGTGTGTGTGTGTGTGTAGTGCATATGAGAGTGTGTGTGCTAGGGTTAAAACACCAAAGTACTGGTGGTCTGGAAGTCTGTCATTATCAAAAGGGTGGAGATCCACAAATGTATACTCCCTTGTGACACAGGGCCAATTTTGGAAACACACAGTAATTCTAGAGCTGTGGTTGAGAAAAGGAAAAAGAGAGATATTTTTAACTGAGAGGATTCATCTCCCGCTCACACAGGCTGCCTTCCCTGCCCTGCTTCTTTCCTCTACTTCTTCACCCGCTTCATGCAACACTATGTGGTGCTGACACTGACAGACAGTGCATGCTGCTTGGCTCACACAGCCAAAACCTGGGTGTTTAGTTCAAAATGTGTACCCTGTTAAATCAACAGACAATTTTACGGTGTACTGTAGTTTGTTCTTTTTTTAACCACATGAATGAACGCTAGTGTCCCTATTCTGTGCACAAGAGGCAATAATTCTGCAAAAAATAGGCGAACATTAGACAAAATAGGTGAATTCAAATTGTGCAAAAATAGCCAATATAGTGGTTCTCAACGCGTTGTAATGCACCACGTTGTGAGCTTGTAGATCAGCTTTATTCTCTATTTGACATACCATGAAGTATATAGGGTTCAAGGCTTAAGTGGTTAAATAGCAATTGATAGAATTAATAGAATTGAATAGAAACAGGAAAAGGAAGGCTAGAAAGGCCACCATCTCCTTTTGAGTCAGTCCTGAGTCATTGGCGTACGTCAGTGGTTCTCAACCTTTTCAGACCGTGACCCCTCAAAATAATCATATTTGAACTGGGGACCGCCCACCCTGACAAGCACTTGGAATTGTAGGAGTGGAGGCATTACATCTAGTTTGTTCCACAGATAAACATTGTGAAAATAGCCGATCTACAAGCTCACAACGCCTTAATAATTTTTGCCTCTTTCTTATATTATTTGACAATTTGGCCAATGTTTGACCAGTTTTTATAGTATCGTTTGTTGATTACCTTTGATGAAGTAATGGTCTTTTTTACTATTAATTTATTTATTAAATTTTCTTTCTGCTTTTTTTTTTGGGGGGGGGGGGTATTAAAAAGGTCTTACTGTCATCTGGGGACCCCCCAAAAAACATGTGGGGACCCCCCTGGGGATCCCGACCCACAGGTTGAGAACCACTGGCATACGTAACATGCATTGTCTGTATAACGTTTTATCAGTGTCATCAAAGTAGAACCACTGGCAGTGGAAGAACCGGTTTAGTTGCCATCCATATAAGATAAACTTCCAATGAAACATTTTCTCATTAGAGTCATTACAAAACCCAAGTTGATATTAAAGATGAAGAGAAAAATGCTGATATTCAGACTACCATTATTACAATTATTATTATTATCATCATCATTATAATTAGTATGTAATTTGTATTCTATTTTTTTTAAATAACAATTCTGGTGGCATTCCTGGAAACTATAGACCAGTACTTCTTTTACAAACTCTTATACCTGCACGCGCTTACACACACACACACACACACACACACACACACACACACACACACACTCACACCTCTCCTCTTTCCTTTTCTGGGGGTATGTAGAGTCTTGAGAAAAGCCTCATTGTGATGAGGGGGCTATAGGCCAGGAATGTGTGTGTATGTGTGTGTGTGTGTGTGTGTGTGTGTGTGTGTGTGTGTGTGTGTGTGTGTGTGTGTGTGTGTGTGTGTGTGTGTGTGTGTGTGTGTGTGGATTGTGTGTAAATAGGCTAGACCTGTAATGTAGGCCCTTAACAAACCATGGCATGTGTTTACACGTCAGGCTTTGTTCTCAATGTAATACAATGTGTGTGTGTGTGTGTGTGTGTGTGTGTGTGTGTGTGTGTGTGTGTGTGTGTGTGTGTGTGTGTGTGTGTGTGTGTGTGTACTCACACATAATGTTTTTGTTGTTTACACTCAATCGCACACTCAATCACACACACAGACACAGGCACAGACACACACACACACACACACACACACACACACACACACACACACACACACTCCTGAGTCCTGACAATTTGTTGTCCCTTTGTTTAATGGCAGTGTGGTGTCATTTTGCTGTTCTCAAATCTCCTGGGGTGTGAGGGGAATGGTAGGAGGTGTAGATGTGGCAGTCAGTCCTGGCAGAGAGATTGGTGAGGACAGGAAGTTTGGAGAGCCAGTGTGAATCTACACATCCTGTAAAAACGTGTGATCTGACCCCATGGCCCCCTTCCCCCTTCAAAGTAACTGTAACTCTCTCTCTCTCTCTCTCTCTCTCTCTCTCTCTCTCTCTCTCTCTCTCTCTCACACACACAGTCACACACACACACACACACACGTATCCCCAAGGCTTCCGGATAAGCAACCAACCTGTTGCTTCACCTGTTAAGAGGCTATCATGTTTTCCACTGCGACTGCCTGCGCTGCATCCACTTTGATATCATGTAACAGCACGGTTATTCACATCAAACATTCTTAACATCGTGATGATAAAGCAATGCATGGTGTGTGTCTATTGAATAAAGCATAATATAAGCTGTTGCTTGCTGCTCGGTCAGCGGCTGGCCGTGGCCACCCCACAACTTACGGGTGTGTGTAGTAGTGCTCCGTGCAAACTCCTGGTACACGGCGAAAGCCCCGAACACCAGAATCGCCACAAAGACGAGCCATTTGCCATTGCGTCGTAGTTTCTTCAGGGGGAAAAACGAGGAGATCATTTTGGTTCTGCAGCAGCGAGAGATCTCCGGGCGCGTTCATTGATCGGGTGGCCGCTTTGTGTCAGGACGGACCGACGAGTCGCCACCAGACAGGAGCCCGTATCCCGCTACTCTGTGGGCGCAAAACCTGTAGCTCGCAGCGCAAGTAATCCCTCCATCATGAACAAAAAGTGGTAATCCAAACGAAACACCCTCCTCCGATCATCTATTCTAAAACTTTGAACAGGGTTCCGCCTGTTTGCCAGAAGGAGCCTTCTTGTCCTGCCACCGCGCTGACCCATGCACTCGTCTCGCCTCAGCACACAGGCGGCACAAACAAGTGAATGAGCCGCAGTGCCCAGAGGAATCACTCACCCTTCTCTCCGGTGTTGCCAGGTTAGGGAGAGAAACAAGCAACCAGGTCAATGAAAACAAGCCTGAAAGAAGCCATTGATTGGTTGATTGAATACTTTATTAACAGTTTGCAAAAAAAAAGCACATAGAGTACAGTTTAATACAAATACAATGATAAAAGGATTGAACCCAAAGAAAGTGCTATGGCCATTGGGGTCCTGTGTATTCAATTCATTGAAACATTTAGTGACAGACAAATACTATGTAAAAACATCATATAAACGAGTAGTAATCAAAAAGAAAAATGTGTACAGTAAATGGTTCAGGGGGGCACATGAGCACCTGTAGCGGTCCTGCATCTAAAGTTGGGGCCGCTAGGCGGCCCTCACACCTATGTGGCAAACGATCTGACTGATATGCCCATATATGGAGATCTCTGTGTCTGTCAGTCCTTGTCCCTTTTTATGCCCATATATGGAGATCTCTGTATTTGTCTGTCTTTGTCCCTTTTATTCCCATATTTGGAGATCCCTGATGTCATCTATATATGCCCATTGCCCAATTGCCCATATATGGGCATGCTGATAAAACTATTCATAGGGGTGGGAAATATGGAAAAAATATCATATCACGATTTTTTTTCAGGCATAATCACAATCCACGATCTTATCACAATTTATTTTTGAGCGGTGTAGCCGCTCCTATAAGTGGGGTTGGGAATTGGTCTTTCCCTGTACTGTGATTGGCTGACTCTATTCACACCCTTTTCGCCGTACCGTGATTGGCTGACTCTATTCAGACCCTTTGCTTTGATTGGCTAGCGAGACGCATGATGAAATAATAACCTATAAATAGCACCACGCACTTCAAAAAAACATTTTTTTTTTAAGTGAGCTTCCATCACTGTGATGACCACTGTTGTTTCTAAATAACACCGCTCACTTCACACTGGGTGTGATTTTTCATGTTGGTTTTTAGGATTATTATTATTTTATTGTGATTACTAATAAAATATATGATGATTCATTATATGTATATGATTATCAATATTATTATTATAATAATTGATAGAATTGAATAGAAAAAGGAAGGCTAGAAACTGTCTCCTTTTGAGTCAATCCTGAGTCATTGGCATAAGTCAGTGGTTCTCAACCTTTGGTTCTCAAGGCCGTGACCCTTCAAAATAATCATATTTGAACTGGGGACCCCCCCCCACCCTGACAAGCACTTGGAATGTAGGAGTTGAGGCATTACATCTAGTTTGACTCTGTTCCACAGATAAACATTGTGAAAATAGCCAAACTACAAGCTCACAGCGCCTTAATATTTTTTAACCATTCTAAACAACACAAATCTGGTAGGGGCGCTCTGGCACAAAACATTTTCAGATGGGGGTTAGGGACAAAATTAATTTGGGGGTCCATGACACCCAAATTAACACCCAAAAAATCGGAAGCAAGACCAAATAAGCAATTACACTTTGGAAACAAGCCTAAAAAAACCGCAACCCTACCAATATTTTAGAAGCAACTTTACAGAAAAAGAAGCCCAAAGTCGCTTAATACAGTAAGCGGACATGGCAACACTGTCACTTACCCTTCTCTCTCCCTGTGTCGAGGGACTGAGCAGCTTTAGACTAGAGGAGGCGTTAGACATGGCCGCACCCATTACCAGCCATTACAACGGATTTACCTTGTAACAGGTACAAGAGAGCTTGGTCTTTCCGAGCCATCTGGCTCATTGTTGTCGTTATTCAATATCACAATAGCAGCCGCAGCCCCACTTCACCCTATTTGGCAGTCACTTGATAGCCTACAGCTGGTTTATTTTCACATTTGTCATATACTGTATGACAGTATGGAAATCAATGACTCATACACAAGAGAGAGAGAGAGCCATGAAGAATGATGGTGGTGGTGGTGGTGGTGGTGGTGGTGGTGGTGATGTGGGAACTTGTAGGTTGGAGGAAGTCTGACACGAATCTAGCCTTTTAACCTACAACTGACTGTAAGCAATGCTTACAGTAAAGGGCTAGATTCATTTCAGTCATGAATCTCATGATGCTTGCAAAGCATCAACTTGTGAGTCATATAGGCTAGCCTACTACTATGACTCAGTACAAATTATGATAACTACGTTGTCATAAACAGATTTGTATATTTTTTATTATGGTCTGTTGGATAATCTTCATTATTGATAGGCAAGCTGTCTTGATTTTCCCAAAACCTTTCGTGTATTTTTTGATCCTTTGGATTAAATGAAAATAGCCTAAACCTGTTAATGCCACTTGTTATGACATAGACTATAGGCTATGAGTCATCTCAGATTGAACTCAGATTGAACTATATAGGCCTATCTCATTGTTTAGATACCCATGTGCATTTTGCAATATAAGCAGCAGCTCCACACAGCATAATGACACCATTGTCGACTATCAATTGTACAATCCAGGCCTGGAATTTCATCTTTTTAGGGGCAAGGCCACTTGGCCTTTGGCCTTGTAAATGTTTTGAGGGCACAAATGCCAAATGCAAGGACAGTAAGGCCATCAATCAATTGAATTTAGTCTGGAAGCAGACAATTTTGATGTTTTGATGTTCCCAACTCAAAATATTGTCCAATGAAAACTGAAAATTAGCTTTTGAACTAGACATCATGCAGAGACAAATGACCCCATTTCTATGAGTAACTTTGGCATGAGGAATTGATTGAGAGGGTTATTGTCACGATTTTAACGTCTTTGGTATATTAAAATTTGAAAACTATGTTTAAAAAGTATGTATAATTACACTTGCAAAATATCTGTCTACAAACTACTATGATCCATACATTCTCTAGAATCAACTAAAATAGCAGTGATTAGGGAAAATTAACTCATTATGAGTTAAAGGGATACTTCACTCTCGGGCCGGGGACACATTTAAAAAAAATATTAAAAATAAATGAAAAAAGTTATGGAAAATTCATGGCCCCCTCACACATTAGTAGGACACTCTAATGCGTGAGGGGGCCATGAATTTTCCATAACTTTTTTCATTTATTTTTAATATTTTTTTTAAATGTGTCCCCGGCCCTAAAGTGAAGTATCCCTTTAAGTCAAAATAACAAGGAAAGGAAAGTTCTACTATATTTATCTAGCAGGAACACGCTACATAAGTAAGCAATGTTATTTTTTCATAATGATACTGTATATTTAGTCATCATCATTAAGAATCTCTCCATAACTAGAACCCCTTGAGATATGGGAATGTCTTTTCGCCAGTGCCTTAGCCATTATCCCTAAAGTTCTTCTGCCATTTTTTTTTACTGTTTTTCAAATAGTTCAAATAGCCAATCTACAAGCTCACAATGTGTCGATGTAGATCGGCTAGTTGAACTATTTGTTTTAAAAATAGTAAAAAATGGCAAAGAAGTTTAGAGATAGTGGGTAAGGCACTGCCGAAAATAGGGCCCCCTATGTACTATTACCTTATAGTTTCATGGTCATTGTAGTGTGCTGCTTGACCTTCCTTCTTTATGTTATTGTTTTGTTGTTATTTTTTGTTTTCTTTGTATTGTATGCCTTTCATTCCAGTTTGTCCAACTTTATTTTAATACATTTATGTCATACCTTTCTGTGAAAAATGAAAAATTCAATACATTTAATAACAAAAAGAAAGAAAATCTCCATAATCAACCTGGGCAGCGGTGGCTCAGGAGGTAGAACGGCTGTCTTTGAATCATAGGTTTCCGGTTCCTATCCCTAGCTACTCCTGGCTGCGTGTCGAAGTGTCCTCAAGCAACACACTATTCAATTCCATTCAATGGACCTTGCAGGAGAAAACATATGTTTCCATTGTCAAAGCAAGTGTCAAAATAAAAACAATTAAAAACGAAGAAATGTATGCACAATTACAGCAATGTGTAAACAGAGCTATGTCACATTGAAACTTGGAAAAAAAGAGCTTACAAAACCACATGATGTTCACAATGCTTTCCAGTCCCGATATTGAGGTAGATGGTAAGTGAAATGGTGCAGGAGCATGGTGCAGGAGCATAAAGAAAATGCCTGTGCAAGCGACCTCACCACAGCTGAAGTGTACCTCAGCTTGGCAGTATAGAACAGTAGAGGTAGGTAGAGAACAACCCAGTAACTGTCTCCTCCTGGTTTGACAGCAGCTCATGGATCTCACATGTGGTCACCTGTGTCAGTTGTAATATGGTGCACAATTTTTATTGTCAGTTTCTCATGTCTGACCAACCTCAGACAAACATTGTTCCCCTACCCTAAAAATTGTTACATTAAAAAAGCACATGGTGAGAGAGGCTCACAGGTGCATCATTTACATTTCAATATACACACAAATGCCATCAGATGAGTCCAACTACAGATACGCTTTGCCCTCCACCATCGTTCCACATTTCTCCAGCTGAGATGCCTAATGGCTTGCTCCCCCACACCTCACCTGTAATGGTAGTTGACAGTTTTGTCTTATTCTCCTTATTTGCCAGGAATAGTTTGAAGTCACTCAGCTTCCATGTTGCAGATATACTAGTGCTGGGAGAAGCCACAGCACAATAAATAAATCAATAAGGGAATGGAAGAGGATAGGGCAGCATGGTACAGCATGGTACAAATCAGTTAAGAACAAATTCTTCTTTGCCTCCATCAGATCTAGTACCTGGAGGAAAGTTCTCTCAAATGTTGGGGGCGATTCATCAAGGTGTGGACATGTGCATTGCCATCCTGGATGTAGATAGCTTCCTTTGGATGAGCCACATCTTGAACACTGCTCCGTCAGGAAATGTGGGCAGACTCAACTATAAAGTTTCTAACCAGGTGTACAAGAAGTACAGGAAGTTCCTGTACTTCCTTACATCCTTGCCATCCTGTTTCTGTCCATCAAGAGAAGGGAAGTCACACATTAGCAGTTGACACCTTGCAGTTCCTTTTCTCTGGACAACATGTAGACCTGTACTTCCTGTACTTCAGGTTAGACATTGAATTATTTTCCAAACTTTATCAGCCCGTGATATGGAAATAAAACTGGGAACGAGGTTAGTTGATTCCAGAGTTTGTGTGGATCGTATATAGTTTGGTATATACAGTATGAAGACAGATATTTGTGCAAGATTTTGCATGTACATTATACATACCTTTTTCTACCACAAGCTGGTTACCACAAGCTTGCTGCATTTTTCAGTCTCAGTTAGACCAAGACAAGGCAGTCGGCACAATCAAGCTTCATGCCTCAGCCACCACTAGTCTTCTAGTTTCTGAAGTGAGCACTCCCTTTGTTCCCAGGCCACACCTTGTAGGCACCAAGGAGGGACAGATGCTAGATGGCACAGGGATATCTCCATTCCTACCCAAAATGCTCAATCCTCAGGTAGTCAACCAGATACTGCTGGAGGTGGAATAGTTTCGTCCGCTTTCCCCCTCACAGACTTGAGGCTGAGCTGGAGGTGCTGCGTATCAGTCTGGGTAAACAGACCCTGTCGCACAGGCTGATTGATAACATCTCCCAAGTGTATGTGGAACAGGCCTTTCTAACCCCTGGGCGTGGCATGGACAGATTGGACACAATCAACCAGGGGCATGGTTAGATCATGCACTCCCACCTTGTGGGAGATTTGTGTGAGCAAATCTCCCAACCTCCCACGTCTTCCTGAGGGACCTACCTGTACAAATGAGCTATACCATGACCATCCTGATGTCTGCTGCCTAGCGAGGTTCTGATATGTTTTTCTGTGTCCAGTTGAGGGTCAAGGGGTCATTTGTTAAAAGGCTGGGCTTGTAAAAGGCAAATAAACTAATTTGGTTTGGGATTGTACTGTGTATCATATAAATTACTACATTGAATAAGTTGGAATTTATATGTTTTGAATAGCCAAACAATAAGACGACAATAGCTCAATTACCCTCCCTAGGTAAGGACTGGATGGTGGCTTGGAAAGCATCTGCAACACTCAGAACAGGCACTTATTTATTTTTTATTAAAATACTTTGTGTATTTCTCTGTAGAAGTAATAAGATATAAGAGATAAGACGCCAGTAGAAATGTATATTCAAGGACTAGATTCCTAATTAAATTTTTTTTTTGTTCTGTGCAATCTTTAAACTTTATTCATATACTAAAACACTTTTAAGGAATTTGGGAGACAGATATTTAAAAACAAAATAGCATTCCTAAACTGTGAGTGTGAATGATAAGTTTTTTGTACAAGTTTTACCACACTCATTAGAGTTAAACAGTGCAGCATGACACCCTAATTAAAGTGAAGAGCTCTCATCCGTAAACTGACACCGATGGCCCTGGGATAGAACACAATGACTAGATCACATATCCAGGAGGGACAGTACCGGCACAATAGACTAGTTTCTTGACAGGCAACCAGAGAGGTTATGAAAAAGCCCAGTCTAACGGGGGTCACGTCTCTTTTTGGGCAAACCCCTGTTACCTCCGCCATGGGTCCAACTTTCCAATTTAATCTTTGCATTGGCACGTTTTGTTCAACAAGTAAGACAAATCAATACACTTCAGATGTATGAACCAGGCCTGGGCCACAGCGTGGCGGTCCAGGCACCCTAGGCGGCAATGCTGCGTGTCGCGGGTTCGAGTCCCGATCCCGACGACCTTTGCTGCGTGTCACTCCCCTTCTCTCACCCCGTTTCCTGTCAGTCTACTGTCCTATCAATAAAGGCATACAAGCCTGCCCACCCCCCCAAAAAAAGAAGACGACCACAAAGGCAACTACTCATCTAAAAAAAGAGGCAGGGTAAATTTTTCAGTGAACTATGAGTGCTATCTGTTGACAAAAATGGCTGTTACGGTTTGTGAATTACAGAGCCACAGAAGAATGACAGCCAGAAACTAAGGAACACAACTGACTGATGTCAAGAAAAGGCCAAACAAACAAATTAAGTCAACTTGATGCAGTTTATTAGTTATATTTTGGATCCTTCAGTCAGGGCAGGACAAGGAGTGACCATTCCAACAAAGAACTAGTACACACTACAAATCCACCCCACTGCCTGGCCCGTTCCAAATTATAGTCCCCTAACACACTTCCTCTAAGCTGCTAAAGCCAACATGATCAAATCTTAAGTTTAACTATAACTACAAATTCACTAGCAAGGACCACACCGTCAATCAGAATGTGGTCAACAGATTTATTGAAATAAAAACAAAATTAATGAATGTGAGACCGAAGAGGGTTAGGTGAGCATTTATAGGTGAATGGAAGTGACTTGATTGGAGGTGTGGTCCTGCTCCTGACCTCTGCTAAAAAGCTCCAATAATGCTCACCAATTATGTGAAGTGTAATTAATGTTGTAGTTAACACAGGTGAACCAGCCCTCCAGTTGTCTTGGTGACAAAAAAAAATTGGCTCTTATTTCCTTCTAGTTTAAAGCTTAGCATGTGGGTCCGATAATCTTTATGTGCACATTATTATAATATATTCTTTACAGTAAAGTAAGACTAAAACTGAGCCTTACTTTTTGAGTATGCCCAGGAGAAGCTACTATCTGACAACTAGCTGCTTTCACGCACATTTTCCAGTTAAGTAATTCATTGTTGTATTCATAACATTAACAATTAATACAGAAATTACAAGCACAAAAAAAAATATGAAAAAACAAAAAAACAAGGTAATTATAAAAGTGAAGAACAGTCTTGTTATCCTGGCTGCTATAGTGGAGTTGCAACTTTAGGTCGAAGAAAGAAGCTTGAACTCCGAGGGTTTTACCAGGCCAACATCTCATTATGCCTTTTTCTGTCTGCAGTGCTGCTACTTACATACTTTTAAGACACAGGCACCCTAGCATTCAAAACTCAACACATAACACACGTAAAGCCATCTGAATTGGTGCTCAATAGGTTTATCAGCTTGTCCACAAAACGGTGACTGTGGAGGGGGAGAGAGAACACAGACAGGGGGACGGGGGGCAGAGGGGAGTGCAAGGTGAATGGTCTAGCCCTTGACGGGTGAGGGTTGACAAATTTTATACACATCTTCTAACAGACAAGCAGTGAAAACACATGCACAGCTCCAAGCTGTGGATTGGATGGATACAGGGTTGGCGAGCACACTGTACCATGACCACCCCCCTTAGGGTAGCCACCAGTTAGAGAAGTCCCGCCCAGCCAGCCAGCTGCTATGGCGAAAGCAGAGAGACATAGAAAGCCAGCGAACACACGAACATAGTCAGTGCTCTCATTGGTACACTCATTCTCACACAGACAATCAAACCTTAAAAACACAAATGGCCGAAGTTATAAAGTCTGACGTAAATACGGACTGTAACACAGTCAGAACAGCATCTGAAACATCTACTCCTGTGCTCCGCCGTTCTCAAACTCCATGGCGCCGCTGTTTTCTTTCACCTCATCCTTGCCATCCTGTTTCTGTCCATCAAGAGAAGGGAAGTCACACATTAGCAGTTGACACCTTGCAGTTCCTTTTCTCTGCCTTGCCAATACTGATGGTTATCCTGCCCCCTTATGGTTGCTGTAGAGAACTAAAAGGACAGTCAAGTCTCACCTTGGCATCTGCATCAGCAAACTTCTGGAACATGTTGGCGTAGAGGCGCTTATCCTTCTCGTGCTGCTCCTTGATTTGTTTCTGACAAAGAGCAACCTGGCGGGATATATGACATCATGTCATGAGTTTTGCTGCTCGTCTACAGCTACACGTTATGACATTCTTCAGAAAATTCAGTTCTCACTCTACATTCCCAGATGATCGTATTTAAAGGCTCATAGTGTTTCACCTGACTCTTGGCTGCCTTGTTGGCCGGATACAGCTGAATGACTCGCTGGAAGTCACCTCTTGCTTTTTCAAACTCTTTCATGGCAAACCGCGCCTCTCCCCTTCGGAATAGAGCCTTCTCGTTGGCGTCTTCCAACTCCAGAGCCTACAGTTGGTACAAAGTGTGATAATCTCCTTTTAATTTTGTTTCCTTCTTTTAAATTTTTTTTTGTGGCTTTTCTGCCTTTATTTAGAGTACACAATAGAGAGAGACAGGAAACTAGGACAGAGAGACGGGGAGTGACACGCAGCAAAGGTCGTCGGGCTCGGGAACAGAACCCGCAACGCACTGTCAAGCTGAATTAGAGATGTGGAATGCGCCTTAGCCACTAGGCCAGCGGCGCCCCTAATCTCTGTATTTCTTACGCTGTAATATTCACACAAGCTAGCAGTCCTATTAACATGTATGAGCACATTGGTGAACCATCTGTGCATAGCTTATCAAGGCTGAAACATAAGCCTTAATTGTCTCCCTCCCTCGACAGCACAATTGCAACAATGTCTGAAATACAATAGCTTCAAATAAATGTACTGACATTGTCAACCAATAAGGTGTCCTACCTGACACCAGGACCAGGGTCTACATTTCTGAATGGAAGAGTAGGGGGGGGGGGGGGGATCACCTCCAACCACTGAAAATATGCTAGTTATATTGTATTAGCATACTCCGCCTTACAGATTGGTTAAAATACCATTTAAAAAAGTAAATACGTTCTGAATTGTATCTGTTTAAGAGGGTGGAATGATGGAAGTCTAGGTTTTGTAGGCCAACATAAATTCTAAATGCATTTTCTAATATCCTCAAACGTGTGTGATGTTTTACAATATTTCCTCAAATTTAGCTTTCAGGTGATACCTTGTCGCAGTTCTCCAGAGCATGACTTGGCTCCAGCATTTTGAGGTAGCACATGGCCAGGTTCAGATGCGCGGCCAGTCGCAGCGATTTGGCTTTCGGCTCATCCTCTGGCAACAAACCAGACTCGTGTTCCAGCCATGACACAATCCTCTTGTACGCCACTGATGCCTGCTTGTACTTCCCATCCTAAACACACATAAAACCACGTGGTCTTGAAATTGCTCAGTATTTATTACAGTCTGCATCTTTTAAACACACAACCACATACCTTAAAGTATTGAGTTCCCTTCTCTTTGACAATGGCACTCTGTTCTAGCTTCTCTAGCGTGTTCATCTCCCATGATTCCTTGGCCTAAAGGACAGAAAATAATTTAGTTTGTGTTCATCAGTTGACTGAAGCTGAGATGAGTTTGCCTCTGTAATTGCAACGCACCTTCTCAAAGGCAGTCAGCAGGATCTTGTACTGCAACATAGCGTCACCAGGAATCTTGTACTTCGCATGTCCTGCTTTTCCATAGCCGTACCTGTGAAGCACAAAATAGAAAATAAAATAAGTGACGGTATCTGCGGACAGTAAGAGAATCCTGGAATTTGATAATACTGTCTGTTATTAAGTACAATAATGTTAATTATAATCAGTGTTGCATTGGTCATTGCACGCTGTAACACGCCGTCCCACCAGTCTTTTGAGCAGGAGCACACACATGCATCGATTAAAAACAACCCTTAAGATCACACCTCAAAGTTTACAAAGCGACTGCCGGGTGTCACACCAGGTGAATTAACAAAGGAATGAGCTTAGATGCATATCAATTGTCCATTGCGTGAGCTGTAGTGTAGGTGTTAAGCGACGTGTGCGTGATGTCTTTAAAATAGCGTCCCACCAGAGATAGATTCACCAATGCAACACTGATTATAATTACATATTTATTAAGAAAAGCAATTCACTTAAAACCTAAATTAAATTCCCATAAAATAATGATAACATGTTACAGCATAGTTCTACAACTACAAAATGTTTACAGGATTTTGTGAAAATGCATATATCTTGGGGCCATGAGACACTCCCAAAGTTAGGAGAAAATGGTATTTCTAGTAATTAGCATACTTGGGCTTAATACTGAATAGGGACTCCTCTTCCTGTTCCATGGCCATGATAGCTTTCTCAACTCCGGTTGGCAAACCCAGGCCCTCTCCGTCTCCAATCTCAAACTTCATCTCTCTCTCGTCAAACACCCGGCCCTCGTAAGACCCCTGAATAGTCACTATAAAAAAAGGAAAAATAGAAAAGCAATAGACGTTAGGCACTGAAACAGAACAAATTCTGAGCCCAACAAACGAATACAAGCAAGCTCGCCCCAAAACTTGCTCGCCCCGGGTCAAATGCAGCGACGTCGGAACGGTCACCACCAGGTATTTCTAAACGTAACCTCAGTAAAACTATGCTTAACCCTAAACTTATTCCCAACCTTACCCTCAGTAAAACAAATAAAAGAATAAAAGAATGGCTAGGGGCGAGCGGTCCGCAAATAAAATGGGGGCAAGCATGTTTTGGGGCGAGCGTTCCGGTTACCCAACAAACGTGTGTGGGTGAAAAGACTGACATGTTTCTGAACCAAAATCCTGTAAGGGTTTGTCTGTGCATCTCTGTCTGGCAGTGTGACCAAAGGACAAGAGAGCCCATATCAGAATGACTTTATTGTCCGGACAGATATGACAAACAACTTACTGAATTTAACAGTATAATTTTTTGAATAAATGATTTGCACATTTGATTAAAAAAAAGCCGATCGTTCACAGCGTCGTGTGGCAGTGTGTTGTGGGCTTGTAGATCTGCTATTTCTTATGAATTTTATAAGTCTTTGAAAATACTCGCCTATAATAACATGCCCAAAATAGGAGGCCAGCTTGAAAGTGGTTAAGTCTGTCAGTGGATTTTATTATTATTTAACCAAAGAAAACTATTAACAAGAGCTTGTGACTAAATAACAGAATACAAGGTTTCCGACCGACAGTGACGATATACAATGTAGCTGCTGGAAAAGCAATATGGGTATAGATAAATATTAGTAGTATTACACAAACATTGCACTTGCTGAAAATGTACAGAGTGTAGTAGCATAAACATCTGCACTGCACTTGTATAAATACATTACTGTTATTATTGTTTCGATTACATATCAAGTGGACTCACATTGAGGGTAACCACAAATGCATTCACTTGTGTATGTATTTTGTACTGTCCTGGAGGCCAGTGAGGGGTGCTGGCTTGACTTTGCATGCCACGTTTTGTCAAAAGAAATCTTTAAATAGTGTCAGTGTGACAGTGGGAACCTGTACTGGATTCCCTTCACATGAGTCATGACCTCACTTTTGGCCTCCACCTTAAGCCCACCTGTGTTGGGCCACGCATCAGTCGCCTGTATTTTTGTAACATTGTTTGTAGCTAGGGTTGTGCCGACTGGCGATGGGATAGCGCATTGGCGTTTAGCATGACCGCAATAGCGCATTGGCGTTTGCATGACCATGTTTTTTCCCCCAGGCGCTGTTATCGCAATGTCCCCCACTAGGTTCAGCTTGGGTTTGGTGTATACTCCGTTGTATGGCGGTGTCGTGCATTGAAAATAGCGGATCTACAAACTCAGACCGCAGCGTGATGCAACATGTTATGAGCGTGCACATCGGTTATTTTCAGCATGCGACAACGTCATACGTTTAAGTATAAATGGGCTTTACATTTTTCAGTTTAGTTCACAATGTCCAGTCAGCTCATAGACACTGGATTCTATTAGCAATACCCAGTGGAGAAGGGCACAAGCTGGTGATGTATTAAGAGGGGACAGTTGTTATGCTCTGTGTGAAACAGAATAAACAGAGATGTTATTCTGGCGCTCAAGTATTAAGTTATTGTTTATAAATAATAAAGAGGATACTTGAAACCCCTAAACCTTGGACACTATTAGTTTGTAGATCTGTTCTTTTTATGTACTACAGATGATAAATTAGGAATCCGAAGCTTTATACTCGCATGCTTTCTCTTTCTCTCTCTATGATGATCATGATTTATGTGGATAGCAGGCTTTGTATTCAAAAAGGCATTTTTTTTTATAGGTCTGGTCAAGATACATACTACTGCTGTAAGCAGGTGATATGTCTCCTAGTGCTGGGAGATACAGTGAGTACATTGAATTATCCAATAAGATTTTAATGGGGATGCCTGGTGACACAGTTAGTGCACCGACTATAAGCTCCTTGTGAGTCACGAGGACCTGATTTCAAATATGATTCTAGTCATGTCTCCATGTCTGAAAATAAGTAAAGCTGCTTTACATTTATGTCTGGTCTTACATTATAAAATCGGTTCCAATGTCAACTATGCCAGGGGTTCCCTAACCTTCCATGCCAACAAGGACCCCTAAATAGCCAGAGGCTGCAGCCTACTATTGCGAAATGGCTTAAAAAAAGAAACAGCCATACGTGTCTGTCATCACGTGTCACGCGTCATCACGTGTCTCCTCACCAACACATGACGAGCTTGTGTATATGTGCCATTTTCTTTTAGCACAACACCGTTGTAAAATGACACTTAATCGATTTGTTGATATGTAAAATAAAAAATATTAGATTGTTCAATAAATTAAATAGCAACAGAATAATGGTAAAGAATATAATGGATAGTTGCAGCCCAAGTTGTGTGGATAGCTACCGTCAACAGAAGCTCCTTCATTAGGCTTGGTGTAGCCCTGGCCTTTGGTGATGATACGACGAATGATTCCACCATCCTCTTCCTCAGTAATATCTTCCCCATGGAAGTCAAAGAGCTCTACCTGTCATACGCATGGGCATGAGGGGGAAAACATGAATCAACCATTAACCACTTACGCCTGACACGGTCGTACAATGAAAATAGCACATCTACAAGCTCATAACGTGTTGTGATGCGACACGTTGTGAGCTTGTACGTCTGCTATTTTTCCATCTATAGTGACAAGGCCAAAATAGATATGCCAGGGTTCGTGTGGTTAAGCACAACTTATGCAAACGAGAAGCTGTAGGCAACATATAGTAAACCAATCGGTTTTACCTGGAACACGAGTGTGGCGTTGGGAGGTATCTTGGGAGGACTGCCCGCAGATCCATAAGCATACTCTGGCTTACAGATAAGTTGACTTAGCTCTCCCACTTTCATCGTGGCTACACCAATATCCCATGCTTTTATTACTTGGCCTGCAGTGCAAACACAAAGAAGAATATAGGCGTGAACACACATTGCATACAATTAGGTGGTTTTCCATGTTTGTGTCAACAGTATGAACTAACCTTTGCCCAACTCAAAAGAGAACTTCTCCCCCCTGTCCCTGCTCGAGTCGAAGGGAGTTCCGTCGAGAAGCGTGCCCACATAGTGCACAAACACTTTGTCACCCGTCATAGGCAGCTCTGTGCCTGTGCCTTCCCTTTTCACCAGCTGGAGAAAGACAGAAAAGAGGAAGGAAGCAAACAAACAATGATGATGACTTTAATTCACTTATTAACAACTAGCATAATATCCATTCTCCAGATTTATGTTAGGGTTATTGTTTTTTGTTCAACTCCATGGTGTGTTCAAGGGAGATCAAGACGGGGGTGAGGCAGTCGCAAGCAACTCTAAAGCCCACTCCACACCAATGTTTCGCCATGCAATTCCTTGCAACATGCAACTCCTTGCAACCATTATCCCCAATGGCAGTTGCAAGGAGTTGCATTGGTGCGGTTGACCTTGCAAGGAGTTGCGACTAGTTGCATTAGTGCGGTTTGGCCTTTAGATCCTATTTTTAATATCTAGAATCTAGAGTTGCAATACCAACCCTTGACAGGCCATACATCCAAACAGCAGCTGTACGCAAAGAAATTATCCTCTATCTGCAAAGTTTTTGTTTCATAAAAATCCACCTTAGACATGTTATGAGCTACTTTCTGTCAATACATTCTGTGCAGGTGATTATGTGCAAGTGTTGGGAGTTTGGAAGCGCTCGTTTTCCATAACCCACCGTCCTGCCTCCTCCTGCATTATGTGCAATTTCGAAACAGGTGGTACGCAGGACCATTGAGTGATTTCCAACGAGCGCTTCCAAACTCCAACACTTGCACATTATCACCTGCACGGAATTTATTGACATAAAGTAGCTCATAATAACATGTCTACAGTGGATTTTTATTAAACAAAAACTTTGCAGGTGGAAAGAAGATAATTCAAGCTTTCCGTACAGCTGCAATGTTGGCGAGTTTGTAGTTCAATACAATCAGATAGGACTTATAATGTTTGGATGTATGGGCTGTTAAGGGTTGGTATTGCAACTCTAGATTCCACATATGAAAAATAAGATCTAAGAGTTGCTTTTGGCTAGGGGTGAGGAGCACTATAGTGATCTTGGTACATAGAAATTGATCTATTGAAGATTCTGACTTTCAAATGTACATATTCTTTTTTGTATTGCTGTATTGTTGTATTGTGCTTTCTGCTTTGGCAATGTAAACGTATGTTTTCTCATGCCAATAAAGCCCTTTGAATTGAAAATTGAATTGAAATTGAGGAGTAGTGTGTGTGTGTGTGTGTGCGCGCGCTGCACGGTTCATTCCTCAGCCTTCTACAATTATGAGGAAGATGGGTAACTGATAGTGATCACATAGGCGTTGGATAGTGTCCTGGGCAGATATATCGAATGTCAAATTGCAAACTGGACACGTATGACTTGCACTGAGACATTTTGCTAAGGAAATAAGGTAGCGAAACTGTGAATGAACCACGTGTGTTCATGATTGAAGTGTGCTAGCGATCGTGCTAATCTGGTAGCTGCCGTGCAATGCATGCATAGCTTTGGGAGCTTTAGCCATATATCTATGGCTTTAGCCAGCAGGCGGTGCTAGCGTTAGCTTAGCCAAAATAGGCCAGTGATTGAGTGAGTGAGTGACAAACAGCCATGCTAACATGAAAGCACTCAGCTAGGTGGCGATTAATTATAGAGCAATTGGCTGAGTGAATGATGAGGTTAATTTACCTTCAAAACACCCCCATCCTTCTTCGGCGTTATATCCTCTCCCTCCATAGGGATGCTGTGTTGTCCTTCACTTGTCTGTTCCTCTGCAGTCATTGTGGTGGATCGAACCCCCTCGATCCTCTCTCTGGTTCTGATCTGTGAGATCTAAGTGAAACTAAAACGCTTGTTAACGTTACTGATCGGCAACCTACTTCTGCACTGATCAGTACGCCTATAAGTGTAAAGCAGCCCTCAGATATATATGGTGGCTAACTGGTTAGCTTGCCAATCAACAGTTAGTTACTCCACTGTTACTAGTGAATGAATGCACACACACGCTTCAATCAGCACATGCTCCAGTCAGTCACAGCCTTCTAGTGTCTTCTAGCAGTATGAGGCTGACAGACAGAGATCGGATCCACGTTGCTCTGCTTGCTGATTAAGGGACTTCTAAATCCATCCGCCTGCTGCTGCTGCTTGAAGGAAGGGCACAGAACTTTCCAGACATGGGGGGGAGGATCCACAGGGATGAGCTGAACGTGGGTGCGTTACCTATGCCGTCTCACGTGCACCCCGGGCGGGCGGGCGGCGCTCAAGCGACGCGACCACCTCCAATGTGATGTGGTGGTGTGAAACCATTATTAAACCACCCCACTTTATTTTTTGATTAATTACTACGCGAGGTTGAATTTAGCGTGGACAGACGGATATTTAAACGACAGGATGAGGAGAAGAGGTCAAAATGGCAACAAATGTAATAAAAAATGTCAACCAAAGAACAGATTTTTTTTTGTACAGGATCTCCTCACTGGTCAGTAAGAATACACTGACAGGAGCACTCATCCAAAGTCACTTCGACTATGCATGCACCTCATGATACCATAGCACCACAAAGGCTTTAAAAACAAGGCCATCCCAAAATAAACTGGTCAGGCTACTGCTTGGCCTTACATACATATTCAACTCATTTAACCCCTGCTCACTTTGAAGTTTGCTAGGGTGGGATGGCTCAGGGTAGAGGACAGTACAGTACAGCAACTTGCAATGGACCTTGTCTGCAAGATACACTACACCACAAAGTCAAAGACACCCATGTACCTGTCAAACTACTTCAAAACGTCAATGACGTCCACAATCACAACACCAGAGGAGGGAGCTCCACAAATCACGTTCAAGCCAGATTTGCCTCTCTAACAAATAATTAAATTCGTTGATTTCGTTCTACTGCTATGCCACACAAATGTGGAATGCCCTACCAACAGTTATAAAAACGTGAATCCTTCCTTCAAAGCCGCTCTAAAAGAGCACTACTCTACAACCAGGTGGCTGCAATTCGGAACTGACCCCAGTAAAAGTCAAAGCCCCCCCACCCCTCGAACTGTTTACTGTTTGCTGTAGTGTAGGGGGCGCAGTTCAGGGGAACTCACGGTCTCACGCTATGGACCAGAGCTAGAGTTCTATTATGGTCATACAGGCACGTAGCTCCTCCACGGAGGGCGGTTCGCTGTGATAAAACAGCTGCTCCATGAGTTGTGTGGCTTCTCATTGGACAGTGTCGGGGTTTGTTGATGTGTGTTGGCGCGCTCGATGAACACTGACTGAGCGATCATCACCCGAGGGTTAAAACATACAAAAATACCTCACAAAGGAACTGTCTGTCTAAAATATCTGAGTGAGTATATAGATACGTATAGTTGTTGTTCATTGCCATACGGCCTTGCTTGAACAGGGAACTGTCATCATGGAATACCGTTGCTTTTAGCATTAGCATAGCCCCTACGGAACCTCTCCCTCCGCTGTATAGCTCCGAGATGAGGTTCCTCGTTTCCCTCTGCCGTTTGAGCAGGACATTGTCGCACATTTTCCACTTTACATGTTTCTTACCCCTTTCTGCTCATCGTATCCAAAAAGTAAAGTTTTTCCGCCATTCTCTCAGATGTTTTAAGTTTTAGCGCACCATAAAAGCTATCCAACGAGTTGAAGAAAGTATTTAATTGTCCTCGGTCCTCAGCCGGTTCCATAATATTTTGCATTAGAAGATGCAATTCAACATTTGACCAGTAGGGGAATCAGTAATGTTATCTCGACGGGCGCAACTCTTGCGCAATGTCTTAAAAACATGTAACCGACTTTCTTCAACTCGTTGGATAGCTTTTATGGTGCGCTAGAACTTAAAACATCTGAGAGAATGGCGGAAAGGCTTAACTTTTTGGATACGATGTGCAGAAAGGGGTAAGAAACATGTAAAGTGGAAAATGTGCGACAATGTCCTGCTCAAACGGCAGAGGGAAACGAGGAACCTCATCTCGGAGCTATACAGCGGAGGGAGAGGTTCCGTCGGAGCTAGCATTAGCATTGAGATGACTTTATTAGTGGAACGCTAGCCAGGTTAGCTCGACTTGAAGGCTCATTTATAGCAGCCAGTCAAGTATTGTTGTACAATCAGCGTGAAATTACCATTATAATGAAGACTGCGCAGGTCTGAACTGAAGTTAAACACAATCGTAGATGTGTTAGATTTTAAGTTCGATCTCACTCCAATGTTGTATCATCTCATCTCCACTATAGGTACGCTCATTGGGATGGAGAATGGCAATGACAGCCCCCAGTTTCCATTTCCCTTCGAACCCTATTCCATCCAGGAAGAGTTCATGAAAG
Organism: Gymnoscopelus braueri; assembly: GCF_963280865.1. Taxonomy (NCBI): domain Eukaryota; kingdom Metazoa; phylum Chordata; class Actinopteri; order Myctophiformes; family Myctophidae; genus Gymnoscopelus; species Gymnoscopelus braueri. The sequence continues at coordinate 14,150,199 of NC_137610.1, forward strand.
CCCTGTATGGCACACTTGAACAGGGCAAAGTTGGCATCTTTGAGAGTCCTACTGGAACGGTGTGTAATAACAATATACGATAACATTATCATTGATGCCCATGGGGAAATTTGGCATGTTTTGATAGATGGATTCCAATTACAATGATTAAATAACATGTATTAATCTCAGTACAACCTGCGTGTAATTCCAGGGCAAGTCTCTGAGTCTGATATGTGGAGCGCTGAGCTGGCTAAGGGATTATGAGGAGAGGAAGAGACAGGAGGCAGCTGCTCTGCTACAGAGAGAAGAAACAGCCCTCCTCCCCACTTCTACAAAATTCTCTTCCACAGGTCCCTCTCAGACCCCCTCTGCAGAGCCCGACTGGATCACAGACTTTGTGGAGAAGAAGGCAGAGCGGGACTTGGTGTCCAAACTAAAGGTAGAGTCAGTGTTTAGCACCAGGGAGTTTCAGATGTGATGTGACCCCCATTTGTATCTCTGAGAATTATGCCTCACTGTATTATAGCCCAGACATTTTGTGCATCAATCTGTGTGTGTGTGTGTGTGTGTGTGTGTGTGTGTGTGTGTGTGTTTGTGCGTGCGCGTGCATGTGCATTAGGAGGATGAAATTAAAAGGCAGAAGCGGGAGGAACGTTTAGAACTGATCCGAAACAATGTCCAACTCAAGTATGCAGGGAAAAGAAAGGTGAGGTGTTCCCGCACAGTACTGCTGATTTATAAAGCCCTATACTGCCAGCGACTGACAGTGGGTTTGTGCATGTTTGCGTGTGCGTTCGTGTGTAGAGCTGTGAAGAGGATGAGGCTTTCAAGTTGCTCCAGCTCAGTAAACAAGGTCCGGCGGAGGCGACCGGAGACCCAGAGGAGGAGGAGCTTATAATTGCAGACTACGAGAGCGACGATGAGACAAAACCAAAAACCAAGAGCAAGTAAGGAGAGGCCAGTAATAAGTGTCAGTTAAGCTACAAGCAGAGTAAGGATTATAATGTATTAAAGGGCAGGCTATGAGAACTTTTATGAACATATATTTTATATGACAGCATTTCTTATAATACATTTTGGATTAGGATTTTTTTTTGCATTTCTTTTTCCCGCACCAACAGATTTTATGCTGGTGAAGATGATGATGATGAAGACCTGGTTGAAGAACACGTCACAAAAGTGATCTCGCATCTGTCACTAGTCTCGCGTAGCCAGACGATCAGAGTTCTCCGCCCACTGATATGTCTGGGGAAATCTAAATTCATTGAATGGGTTTGGATGCCAGAGTGGTATCCAAACCAGTGGTAAATAACAAACCCACGCCCACTGCTTTGAAAAACAATCCTGATACCACCATCCCATATGAAGGAACGCCCCTGAAGTCATTGGTTCTGTGAAGCTGTTTTTCTTTTCTTCCACCAACTTGTTTCCACCCCGTTTTAGCCCATTCATTGAATTTAGAGAGATTTCTGATCGTCTGGCTACGCGAGATTGGTTTGTCACTTACTCTCAAATATAGGCCCAAAGGCAATGAGCGTTGTGTATAAAAACTGTTTGTGTGCATGTTGTCAGATCTACTACTGCAGTCGGACTCACTCCCAGCTGGCCCAGTTTGTCCATGAGGTTCAAAAGAGCCCCTTCAGCAAGGACATAAGTCTTGTCACACTGGGCTCACGGCAGGTACAATATATGTTACTGGCAGTGGCTGCACACACAGACAAACAGATTCTACCTTTCCACTCTTAAAAAATAAAAGATTTTAATAAAATAATCGATTGAGTAGCATAAACAGTTAACCACTTTCTTTTGTCTTGTGTCTTTTTCAGAATCTGTGCATCAACAAGGAAGTGCTTAGCCTGGGCAGTACTCAGCGCATTAATGACCGCTGCATGGAGATGCAGAAGAACAAACATGGTGAGAGTCCAGAAGATGGAGAATTATGGCGTTGCTTCGTCTGCTTTGGTTTAGTGCTGTGTGATAAACGGGCTTAAAATATACTGCGACATTCAAGCATCAAAGTCCCACAATGAAACTGTACCACACAGCTAGAGTAAAAGTGTAATGGGTCAAGGACAGGTTAAGTTGTTCATGGAGTCCCCTTTTTGAAGTGTCTCACTTTTACAGATAACACACCTCCTCTCCCAGAGCTACTCTACCTGCTGTCTTAAATTTGGCAAGAGCACAATAATGTAATATCTGCTCACAAACAGATACTAATGTTACTGAAGTGAGTTCCCCAGCCGCCAAGCAGCTTATCAGGTGTTTTGCCAGATTCCAAGCAGACTATATTCTTTTATCCCACAGAGAAGCAGAAACATCAGGAGGAGGGTGCGAAACGTAAGCGTGGGACTGCCAAGAGTGTGTGTCCCTATGTCGGGGCCACAGCACTTCAGCACCTGAGGGACGAAATACTGGGGGAAGTCCATGACATAGAGCATCTGTCCACTGTGGGCAAGCAAAACCACGCATGTCCTTACTATGCTTCACGCCTTGCCATCCCCCCTGCACAGGTACTGTAACACCAGCCACGGGATTGTATTGAAATCAGGTGCCTTATTTTTTAAATGAGTAATATGCTTGAATTTCCAGTGCTGTACACACACGTGGTGTACCTATGTACCGCTTCTAATAACTGTGACAAAAAACCCAACTTGAATTATTCCATGAAATACATATGACGGTGTACACACCTTTTTCATGTGCCAAGCATATTCAGTGTGGTGTGTGTCTGTGTCTTTGTGTGTGCGTGTGTGTGTTTGTTGTAGCTGGTGGTGTTGCCGTACCAGATGGTTCTTCATGAAGCTACAAGGCGGGCATCAGGGATTCAGCTGAAGGGACAGGTGTGAATGTTTGTCTGTAGTTTGGATTTAATCACTTGTGATTTTGATTAAAGATTGGTTTCTACAGCAAGTCTACTCACTGATTGATTGAGTAATTGTGTGCTAAATTATGTGTTTGGTTCAGTGTAGTTGTATTTCCCCCCCTCAAATCTCAGAGTATTCTATCCTTAGCTTTGCATCAACACTTAAAAGAGTCTGTCTATTACAGAACAAAGTCATAATTACATAAACACTGGATACATAAGGGAACATTCCAAATTGAGTCCACTGATCATTCAGATGTTCCTTTTATCAATCCAATTGCATTGCTCTCTTATTATAGAACGTATTGGAATTTATTTCTATACTTTATTTTACAGACGTGTATGGTGTTTTTGAGTTAATATTTGAGTTGAGGGCTGTGTGTCGAATGCTTCTTGTCTCATTGGTCCATAATAAATGTCTTGTTTAACAGGTGTTGATCATAGATGAAGCGCACAACCTCAGTGACACTCTTTCTTGTATACACAGCACAGAGCTCACAGGAGCACAGGTGTGTATACATCACACACACACACAACCTTGTGTAAGATGTAAAATTGGGATACTACGCTAAAGTTAGGATACTATGCTAAAAGATTGTCTTTTCTGCAGCTTTGCCGTGCCCATTCTCAGCTCACTCAATATCAAGAACGCTACAAGTGAGTAGAGACAGAAACACAGATGCATTCAAATGGTAAACGTACTCTCACCCTACACTGGATGTTAATGCTGTGTGTATGTGTGTGTGTATGCGCAATCAGGAGCAGGTTGAAGGCCAAGAACCTGATGTACATTAAACAGATTGTGTTTGTGCTTGAGGGCTTCGTCCGTGTACTGGGAGGTGAGTGTGTTTGGGTTACAGCTTGAGTTGTTGTGTTGGTTACAGCTTGTCTGCTCATAGTTCAGACTGGTAATTGTTGACCATGTGACATTTCTGGTCACATACTAATTATACAGGTACGGTGAGGCAGAATCCACAGCGCCAGACAACACAACCAGGTCTGCGCACACACACACACACACACACACACACACACACACACACACACACACACACACACACGCACACATCCAGTTGAAAGTGTTAACAAGTCCTCTCTCTGTCCCTACAGGAGCAGAGATGCTTACTATTAACGACTTCCTCTTCAAAGCCCAAATCGACAATATCAACATGTTCAAGGTAGCCAGCAACAATATAACAATGACCATAACTGTAGTTCCATGCCACAGGACAACCACATAAATCACGTCTTTTGTCTTGTCTCCTTCTCTATCGATTCTTATTCCCACTAAAGCTGCAGAGATACTTTGAGAAGAGCATGGTCAGCAGAAAAGTTAAGTGGAGAGAATGTTTCTGCATTTGTTTCTCATGTTGGCAACGTGACATATCTAGTGGGCCTTTAAATATGTGTGATTATGCCTTAAGATTAAATGTTGCGTCACTCATGCGTTCTTGTCTCTGTAGCTGTGTGGTTTCGTGGAAAAGTACGCAGGGACGGGCGTGACCGTGCACACCCACACCCCTTCTCCTGTACCCAGCTCCAGCAAAGAGAACCGACGCACTGAGGGTCTCGGCCGATACCTCCAAACTCTACAGAGTAACCAGAGCTCCACAGGTCTGTGCATTTATCTAGGGCATGTTGCGCGAAGCCAAGACATTTGGAGGATATGATATACTGTTAAATAATCAATTAATTAATCAATCGGCAGAAAATGCATTTCATTTTATTTTGTGATGCATCATGCAGAAATGTCTAATGTATGCTATTTACAACCAAATTGTGACTTAGGGTCTTTGTTCCATATTATTTAAATGAAAACTAATGGTTTTGACTGTTGTGTGAACTTATATTTCAAGATGTTTGGATTCAGATATTAGAGCATTACTATCATTTTGTACTTAATTGATTTTGATATCCTATTATCGTCTAAAATAAATTGAAAATACAAATAAGAGTCTAAAAGCCCCAATACCAGCGCCTAGCAGCCTTGCTTCTCCAGACACCCAACCACACCCAAGTGGTGACCTGCTCTTTTAGTGAAGCTTAAAGAAAGAATTAAAGTTGATATTTTGACCTGAGGTAGAGGAGAGGCCATGGGGGGTGTTTAGGGTTCATCCTCTGTAGAGGATGAATGCACTCAGCTAGTTTCATGGCAATCTACCCTTTACCCTTTAGATATCATGTGTAAGGGTGGCGCTAGACCAACTGGCAGTTTGACTTTTTTGTTGTTGTTGAAAATGTCCAAAGTGTTGGACAGTCACACCAACATTTCCATCCTTAGCCCTGTTGGTAGCAGGACTCAAATTAGACTGTTCTTCCTGATCTAACTCAGCTCCCTTACCTTGACTAGTCCTCTTTACATTACTCTTATGTGTGCAGTTCCTCCAGCAGACCAGCAGGGGTCATTAGAAACAGAGAAGGTGGTGTCAGCCTCTCCTATGATGCAGGTGGAGGGCTTCCTCATGGCTCTCACCAACAGCAACACTGATGGCAGAGTGGTGGTGCACAAACAAGGTACTCTCTCCCTCCACTTTACAAGAACCAAACTACTGTAAACATCTGACACTGCAAGTTTGCCAATATAGGCTACATTCTTGTGGGTGAATGTAATGCACAATCCATGTAAAGCGCTTTGGATAATAGCCCTATATAAATGCACCATTTACCATTTATGTTTTCTCTTAGGCACTTTGTCGGAGAGCAGCATCAAGTTCCTGCTGTTGAATCCAGCTGTCTATTTTGCCAAAGTGCTTAAAGAATGCAGAGCGGTCATCGTCGCCGGAGGGACCATGCAGCCCGTGAGTAAATTGGATTCCTCTACAGCAGATAAACAGCTCTTCACGGTGTGTCAGTTTGTAAATGTAAAATAAATAAATGCTTGCACAGGTGTCAGACTTCAAACAAGAGCTGCTGTTGTCAGCTGGGGTGGGAGAGGAGCGCATCGCTGAGTTTTCCTGTGGTGAGTGGCCATCTGGAAAACGCTGAAATTGAGCAGTAGCTGAGCGCTAAAAAAGTAGTTAATTTTATGTTAATTGAGTGTTCAAAATGCATATTTTGGCAATTGTTAAAATTGTATTAGTTCTGTATGATTTATTCATTAACAAAATGTTTAATGGCTTGGCACAGCCTTTTTCTTGATCTGTAGCCCCTTGCAGGCTGTACTCATCTTTTGCTTTGCCTGTAGGCCATGTAATCCCTCCTGAGAACATTCTACCCCTGGTGCTGTGTAGTGGTCCATCTGGCCAGGAGCTGGAGTTTACCTACCAGAATAGAGATACGCCACGGATGGTAACACGCACTCACTCACTCACTCAGATAAATAAGGTCAGAAAGAGGACAACATTTTGTCACTCAGTTGAAGTTTAACGTAGTTTAAAGATGTGCTTTCACAAGTGGGATCCATGCACTCAGGTGGCGCAGTGGTAAAGTGTCTGCCCGCCCATCACCGCAGAGGTTGTGGGTTCGACTCCACTGTGGTACATCTGGCTTTGTCGAGCATCTACACAAACACAATTGGTGTGTTTGGGGGAGGGAAGCCGAGCAGGGAGGGTGATAATTGTTACTGCACGTAATCCTACGGGCTGGGCGGCACCAGTCAGTGGGGAGTGTTGGAGTGGGAGGGCTCTACGTCCTCCCGGTGGGGGCTCCTCACTGGCAGGTGAGTCAGTAGGATACAACAGCAGTGACCACACATCAATGTGTGTGGGGAGGAATCAATTGGTATAACGACTAAATTGGGGAGAAAAAGGGGTAAAAAAAAAGTGGGATCCATACAATACTTCCAGTTGAATACAAAACTAACAAGTGTGAGCCTATAACTAAGAACACATTTACACTTTGTACATAAACACTTTGCATTATCTCATAATTGAAACCTTCACTTATGTTTTTATTTAGTATTGCATTTTCTGTGAACTATTTATAGTAATAAATGTTTGATGCCATAGTGGACACTTGCCTTAAATGGTTAGTTAAGATTTTTTGAGTACTTTCTGTAGGAAATACTTACCATTAATGTAGTGGTTGCAAAGGTATTAATTGATTGTCCGAGTCCCGTGGTAAGAGTTATGGTCCGGTTCTGATGAATATGAAGTAGTTCCGGTAGATTAGTAGATTTGGTGGGGGCCGCTCATTAAAAATAAATTAATTAAAAAAACTAGCGTCATTTGTATTGTTGACCTATTTCTACCATATAGAGCAGGTTTCGTTCAATTTCGACCCCTCTGTCACATGGTACTATTGTTTGTGTCATATATTTTGTGCGTGAGTAGGCTGCCGCGGCGCAGTGATTCTGGACACAAACATGACCACGGGACTCGGGCAATCAATTAATACCTTTGCAACCACTACATTAATGGTAAGTATTTCCTACAGAAAATACTCAAAAAATCTGAACTAACCCTTTAAGAGCCAAACATAGTCAGCCGGGTTTGGATCTTTCCGCCTGCGCCTCCCCTACTATCCTCATGACCTCATGTCCCATTTCTACTATCCGTATCAAAATGCAAAGAGGGGCTGGACAGCCTGCTTTCCTTCCAAACAGACAGTATTGCTAAATGCTCTAGCATCTGTGTTTGTTTGACAGATGGACGAGACGGGTCGTGTCCTCTCCAACTTGTGTAACGTGGTTCCGGGCGGCGTGGTGTGCTTTTTCCCCTCTTACGAGTACACCAGGAAGATTACAACCCACTGGGAGACCAGCGGAGTCCTCGCCCGCCTGGCCAGCAAGAAGAAGGTACAAGACAGGACGCAAACTGAATAACTGAATAAACTGAAATTAGACTGAAATTGAGACTTAACCACTTGAACCCTAGCATCCCTATTCTGGGGGGAATATTCGCCGAAAATACAGATCTAAAAGCTCACAATGCGTCGTGTGAGCTGGCAGGTCGGCTACAGTATGTTCAGCACAGAGATTTGGTGCAGAGGGGGAAACGCACAAACCAAATACAGAGCCGACACTGGGCAACTAATGTCGAGTTTCGGTACAGCATTAGTTAAGTATTAGTTTACTAAGAATAGAGTTTAAGTGGTTAACTTTTGTTACTGACTTAACTGTAACGGGTATGAACTGTAGCCAGTATGACTGGATTGAGATCAGTTTGCGTGTCTGTTCAGATATTTCAGGAGCCAAAGAAGGCCAGTCAGGTGGAACAGGTGCTGAGCGAGTTCTCCCGCTGCATCCAGGTGAAAATAACACTCATTATTAGACTTACATTAGCTTCTATGTATCTACTACAGTATCACCTGTACACAAGTGATGATATCCTCACCTTGCTTCCCCGCCATCCCATGTTTGGTTAGAGGTGTGCTGTGGATGGCAGTGGACTTTCGGGAGCATTGCTGTTTTCTGTGGTTGGAGGAAAGATGAGCGAGGGAATCAATTTCTCAGATGACCTTGGCAGGTACTGTATGTGTAACATGCCCTACACTGTTGCTTTTCAATCAGTGTTGCAAATTGAACACATAGTACATGGGTAGACATGCTAAGATAAAGAATTGTTCAACCTACATTCAGCTTGTTTGTCTCGAGAATCTAACGGAATCTGTTGACGTTACCTTTGACATTTATAGAGCTGTTGGGCTCTATGTTTTGGGAGTATTGAAAATGATCAAATTGTGGGAAGATTGATTACATTTTGCTGAATCAATCAGAATCGAATCATTGATGGATATTGGATTGAATCGTCACACTCCTACTGGAACACGCATTTTGAAGTCAATCCATTTCATTTTAGCCTCCAAACATGTAGTTTGATGACCGCAAAATAATTTAAGACATTTGTACTGTTTTGTACATGATTCTATGTATGATATTGCATCTACATATAATATCAGTATAGGTTGAAGGAATATCACTTCAACCATGTTTTGAATGGGGAATAGAAGTTGCTACCTTCCAAAAGGAGATACAAAGTTCCAAAATTCAATAAGGTCAGAGTCAGACCACAGAAGTCCTTTGTTCATCAGTCGATTTTGAGGCTAAATTAAGAATCTGGCCACGGATAAGCGGAACAGTGGACATCATCGCTCTTGTCTTCATGTTTTTATGTATGTAATTCATTCGTTTTTGTCTTGTATACAAGGCTACTGTGTCGCAAGACAAGTAGTATCGTATGGTACCCCCCCCCTCCAAATGATCTAATAACCTCTGTATGTGTTCCCACATAATGGCAGGTGTATTGTGATGGTGGGAATGCCGTATCCCAACATAAAATCTCCAGAACTACAGGAGAAGATGTCCTATCTGGACAAGCACCTGGTAAAACAGTCTGTCTTCCTTCAAGCTCATCTGACTGTCACTGCTTTACTTGGATCCCTACCGATTCCATATTTAGACGACATGGTCGACTTTGTGTTCTTGTATTTCAGCCTCACACTGGTGGGAGGAGCCCCGGCCAATCCCTAATAGAAAACCTTTGCATGAAGGCAGTCAATCAATCCATAGGTAACCGAAACATTGGAATAATGATGTAATGTAGATTACTAGTCAATAACCATGTACTTACCTTCTCTAGGCAGACAACTGATAACTGCTATTACATAATCGCAATATATCAATATTATATTAATGATATGAGACTAGATATCTGGGATTTTGGACATTGTATTATTAAGTAAGGTCTTTTCCTTGTGTTAATCACTTAAGCCTTATTTTATAAGTTCAAAATCTCTCAATACGATATCATTATGGTCGATAGAGATATTTGGTCAGAAATATAGCAATGTTTTCCATACAGCCCTGCCCCACTATTGCATAAACCATAAATAATGTAATTTATTACTTAACGCACACTTCACTTCCTGGTTTCCACAGGGAGAGCGATCCGTCACCGCGGTGACTACGCCGCCATCGTGTTGTGTGACAGGCGTTACTCTCGGCCTGCAACGGTCTCCAAACTGCCCGACTGGATCAGAGCTCAAGTCAGAACGCACACAACATTCGGACCCGCTTTTGCCAATTTGCGAAAGGTGAGAATCGTAAGCACTCATGTACACTGCAAACACATCATTACATAGGACAGATGGGGGGTTAATTTGACGTTTCTTCTTCCTTTTATGTTCCTTTGCTCAGTTCTTCATGGACAAGAGAAAACAGCAGCAGACATAGGAGACCCATTGAATTTCAACTGGCACAGAAGCCGTGCAATATCAGCAATCCAACAGAACATTTAGGACCATGTGAGGATAAAGACTGGGGATGCATAATAAAAAATGTACTGTATGTTGTCAGTCAGGTGGAAACAATGTATGTCCAAAACCGTTACTTTCCAGGAAATGGCAAAAAAGAACCTGTGATCCAATGAATGGAGCCAACATTATTTAGTCACAAGCCCTTGTTAATAAGATCTACAAGCTCACAAGGCATCAGATCTTTACGCATTGTGAGCTTGTAGATTGGCTCTTTCCGTATGACACTCTTGCACAACAAAGTAGGTAATCAATTTAAGAAAACTATACGAAGATACAAGGTTTCTGGCTGACAGTAATGATATAATAAATGGTGAAATGATTAAGAGTATCTGTGTGTGGGTTGAGGGTTCTGTCAAGATTGTGCCACTCCGTTTGAAGCGGTTATATTCCAAGGATATAATTGTTCATCCGTTTGTATTTGTGAAACTTGAAAGAAAAACTAACAATTATACTTAAATGGATTTATTTTATATACACACTTTGATATTCTGCATGAGACCTTTTGAAATTGTGTGGGACAGGGTGTACCTGATTGAGAAATAAGTGGTCCTACTGTAAAAGACCTGTTTAATACATCAGAAAATAAGCTGGAGGGACTAAACGGTCGTAGGTAGTGAAGTGCAAAATAAGTCTTTTTAAGCCACCATTTAGGCAACCTGTGTCCTGTTCTCCACTAGTGCTGCCATTAACTTCTACCTACTAGGGATGACAGCACTCAACAGCACACAGGTTTTAATGATGGTTTAAAATAGTATTTTGCAGTTGCATGACTGGCTCCCTGAGGCTTGATTTATGTTAAGCATCACAGAAATCCCTTCAAAGGTGAAATACGATGCTTTAGGGCTGCATTTGCTCGATATCAGATATCAAATAGGCTGAAGTTCAACCTTTCACAAAAAAGTGGTCTCATCCCATTGTGCAATTTCCGTACCGTACCGTCTTTCAGTTCAGTTTAAAGTAATAAAATGTCACCGTTTACCCTTTTTAGTTGTGTTTTTGCCAAGTACATTTGCACTGTAATTTGTCCACTGCAAGTACCCATCCTAACTATTAAGAGCAAGTGGGCAACTACCGAGCAGGAGACTTAAGCCTGGAGGAACGGGAAGCGAACCGGAGACTTTCTGGTTCTCAGATGGCCGCTCTACCTCCTAAGCCACTGCTGATCTGTTTGGGAGACAAAACCAACCTACCCATTTTAAAAAATTGACAATTTGCAAAGAAATGACACAATTTGTAGTAGGTTCTACAAACCAATTCAGACAATGCCAGAGTCTAGTGTTTTAAACATTTCCACGGCACATACCAATATAAACATTCCATATGCTGCACATGAAAACATAACCCAATGGTTTCTTGCTCTTCATTTATTGCAATGAAACTGCTTAACTTTTAACAATACAATAGGTGGACACTTGACACTGTACTTACGCTCAGTCTGGTATCAGGATTTTCTGTACACAAAGTTGATTCAAGGCATCATCTGGCCTGAACTTGCCTATATTTGACCACCAATAGTCTGCTGGTACTCGGGGCAGTGTTCATGTTTAATGTATACAAGTGTTAGATCTTTTTTTCACTGTTCTGAGGAAATGCCAGTCCCCTTCAGCATCAAAATCGATCACTGGCTTAAGCGTCCCAGTCTGCCTCGTCCTCTGCGCCGATCGGCTGTGGGGCAGGGAGGGGTGGGATGACGTCTGACATGCGGGCAAACGCACTGCCGGTGCCGCCGGGTTCGGCTGACTCCCCGCCTGCTGGACCCTTGCCAGAGATACCTGGAGAGAGTACAGAGGATGTTATATTGCTTAAGCATGATAAGAGTAGAGAGTATGTTATCTGCTACAATATTATGCACAGTAAGAATATAGAGGATGTTATACACTACAGTATATGCATGGTCAGAATATAGGATGTTATACACTAGAGTATACTGTATGCTCTATGCATGGTAAGAATAGAAAGGATGTCAATACAGAAAATGTGTACTGTTCTCTGACTCAGCAGTATCTGAATACCTATTTTAAAGGGGGATGCTCACCTTTCCTACGCATGGCCAGCTTATTGAAGAGATCGGACATAAAGTCTCCACCACTGGCTGCTGCTCCCACTGCTGAGAGAGAGAGAGAAACTGTCACTTGTAAATTATAAAACATGCAATCAGGTTGTATTACCTCCAACTCCCGTTCCAGAGACCTCCTGAGACCTGTGCTTTGCAGTGGAGTGCGTTAATTACAGCTCCAGTTATGTTATGCTAATTAAGATGTCAGCCCTTGCGTGTAACGGCGCTCCGCTCCCCAAAAGTGAAATGTTAGGACGTGACCTGTCCAGCCCATCAGAAAATCAGGGAGATATGGGCTGTTGTAAAGACTGATGGTAAGCACACTGTATGTGAATCAAAGCGAGGTGTGCCGAGATGAGACTGAACAACAGGCCGTGCCTCGGTAGTACACAGTATTGAGCACAGGTGAATGCAAACTAGGACTGTTCACACACTGTTTTGATTACACGAGTAATCAAAACTCCCTGTATCCTGTGTCTGTTTAGCATCAGAATTTTTATCAGATGACATTAATTGCCAAGTATGGGGTAGAGCAAAGAATTTGCTTTGACACTGATTGGCAATGATGACCTCCCCTCACCCAACATAACACAGGAATACCGACAAAATATAGACACAACACATTTGCATCATGTGACATAACAGAACATACATTCACACAGACTAAACTAGATAACAGACATGATGAGGCTCACAGCTCCTCCTAATCCTTGGGTAGTAGGTGACATTAACAGAATGCGCAGTAGTTGCAAATTGTATCTGAGCGTGCTTGTCCAGGGTGCCGGAAGCAGTCGTGCTCAATCGCATGCTAGCAAACACTCAAAACACTGTCACCTTGCTCTTGGTCCTTCTGCTTCTTCTTCTCCAGCTTGCGTTCTTTGACGTTGCGTAGCTGGGCCTTGCCGATTCCGCCGGCGTTGCGGATGGACTCCAGCAGGCCTGTGCGGCCATCCGACGGCGTGCTGACCTCGCTGGGAGCTCTGGAGACAGATCCTGCGGTTGGTCAGTCAGGGGGAGAGAGAGATGAGAAGCCTGCCTACAGGGCGGTGAAGGGTTCTCACCCTTCAAGGTCAATTATTGTTAGCCTTGCAGTGAGAACATGCAGACTTGATCTAGGCATCTGTATCTCACAGGCAGAGACACAGGTTCCCGGGGTTATATTGACTGTGTGTGTGTAATGTATGCACACAATTGCTCTTTACGCTTTGTTGAGGTCAAGCGAATTCTTCTGTTATGTGTAAAGCATGAATTATGTATGAACACATAGAATGTGTGTGTGTGTGTGTGTGTGTGTGTGTGTGTGTGTGTGTGTGTGTGTGTGTGTGTGTGTGTGTGTGTGTGTGTGTGTGTGTGTGTGTGTGTGTGTGTGTGTGTGTGTGTGTGTGTGTGTGTGTGTGTGTCATACCTGAGCCTGGCACTCGACTGACTTCAGCAGGGCCGGCCGTGGGGGGAGGAGGAGGAGGAGGAGGCGGTGGAGGGGGCACCCCGGGGGGAGCGATCGTGGGAGTGAAGGTGGGTTCAGGGGGGGGAGGGGGTGGAGGCGGGGGAGGGGGCGGAGCTTCGGCCTGGAAACGAGATCCTAGAATGCAGACGGAAGAACAGGCCAGAGTCTCCCATGTCAACGAACAAACCACAAATGAGAAGGAAACATAAATATACAAGTGTGTGTGTGTGTGTGTGAACGTATACCAGGCCCGTTGCTCTCCTCCCCGGAGAAGGAGGGCAGCTCAGGGATGTTGTGTGCGGTTCCTGAGGGGGCAAAGCCTGGCCCCAGATCAGCGCTGTAGGACAGGTCGTCTGCTATGCCCGGCAGGTCGGGCAGGTAGGATGGTACGTCTATCTCTGGCACTTGGCCCAGATCTGGTACGTAAAAGTAGCTCTCAGCCGTCTGTCATTGGTGTGAGGGTGGGGGGGGGGGGGTGGTGGGGGGGTCATTGGTAGAGGAAGATGACCAGTTAAATCATTGAAATCACAAGTTGGCACGGACAATTCAGTACATATAAAATGCAATTAATTCAGTATTCAGTTATAGTATTAAGACTTGAGTTGAGCGAGGGAGGGGGTGGGGTGCTTGAGGAACCTGTCTCTCCAGCTGTTCTCTCTTTGTGATGGACAAGGGGGCATCAAATGGTTTCTCTGCTTTCTCCGTCTCCAGGGTGTTGTGTGTTTTAGTCACAGCTCCTGCCAGAGGATCCAGGAACACGTACTTCTTATATCTACAAAAGGTGAAAATCGAATTAATTTAAGATGTAACCTATCCTCTAGTACAGTGGTTCCCAAACTTTGTAGCTCGAGAACCAAAAGAGGAATTTGACATCTCCCCAGGACCCAAACTAGTGAAAATAGCCGATCTACAAGCTCACAACACGTTGCGATGCGAGGTGTTATGAGCTTGTTAACAATGGATTTTTTATTCATGGAATTAGTTAGAACAAACATTTGTTTTTAGACTTACAATTGTGAATATTTTGGGACTTTTTTGAAAATCTTTTGAAAGAAAAATACTTTCTTTTTAAATGTAGGAAACAAAGAATAAAGGTGCATTCACTCGCGACCCATAAAAAATGGTCCGCGACCCACTGTTTGTGAAACAGTGCTCTATCTAGCATAGGGGTTCCAAAAACAATTCAGCACCAGACCCGAAAGAGACATTTGGTGTTTACCTGGGGCCCAAACGTACAGATATACATTATGATTTGCCATAACATCTACCTTTATAAACTACTGATAAAGAACACAACAAACCATGAATTGCAATGTCTATGAAATTTCTTTATTTATTTAATTACAAAATGACATAGAAATGTTGAGTGTAATTTTTAGGTTTCTCACCACCTCCTGAATTATAATTCATTTAATACACTTAAAGGGATACTTCACTTTCACATAAAATAAACATTAAAAAAATAAAAAAATAAAAAATGAAAGAAGTTATGGCAAAATAAAGGCCCCCTCACACAGTAGGACACTCTAATGCGTGAGGGGGCCATGAATTTTCCATTACTTTTTTCATTTATTTTTAATATATTTTTTAAATGTTTATTTTATGTGAAAGTGAAGTATCCCTTTAAATGAAAGAACTCACCGTTCTACTGTCCTTTATATTTCTCAACGCTTCCTCAACTTTATATTTCTCCATCTCTCAACTTTAAACCTCAACATTCTGATTAATTTTTAAAGACACTTTTTTGACATGCTAGAAGGTGTATAATATTTCATTCAATGAGATAAGAGGCATGTGGTTGGTTGATGTTTTCAACCAGCAGATATTTTCTGGGCTTGGTCTAGCGCCTCGGTGCAAGACACATTTTACCGTCAAGAAAATAGCAAAACAACGCTGGCCATTTTTGTTTTTAGCGTTGGCTATTCAAAAGTAGCAGATTTACAAGCTCACAGAGCTTCGTCACTTCGTGCCGCAATGCAAGCTTCTACATCTGCTATTTCTGAACAAGTATTGAAAGAAGTTTTACACACAAATCTTCTCTTATCCATGGCCATCCATGGTCCATGGCACAAAACATTTTTAGATGGGGGTTCGCGGCCAACTATACATCAATTTGAGGGTTCTTGGCACAAATGTTTGAGAACCACTGGTTTAGAAGGCATTTGTAGAACCGGCCTCAGATCTTAATTAAGACCTAGCAGCTGGTGTTAATTAGCGCCATCAAAATAGAGCCCTGTGTCTGAAATATCGCACCTGTGACATTTCATCTCCGATTCAGCGGCTCATATCAATCGCAGTGAGCAAGATAGCGTCAGCAATTTCCGTCCGGTCCAATTTGATTTGCATTTTGAATGGTTTCGGTGAAGCCAATGTTTATAAAAATCATCCTCGTATTTTCGTTTCACACCATGCACGCGATCGATGATCGAGGACATCAGTCACAGACCATGTGAAGGTCACTTTCAAACATCACCTCTGCTATTCTCGCTGCAGCCCAGAGCTTCTGGGAACTCAGATTACCTCTGTCAGAGAGTGCAAGACTTCGTTATCACGTTTTCACGTCACGTCCATGTATCAAGTTCAGGTTTGTGATGATAAGAGGGTGTGGAGCGGGGTAAACAGTATCTGAGCTGAACAGACTAGTGTACTGTAGCAAAAAGAATGCTCTCCTTGGAGGCTAATTTTAATCTGCAACCCAATAAATGGGTTGCGACCCTAGATCTTGGAAACAGAAACTGCCCTAGAGTGTGTGTGTGTGTTTATGTGTGGACTCACAGGTTCTCGGTAGTATTAAAGAGCAGCAGAGAGCTGATAGAAGAGATGTTGCGGGGAAGACTGCCCAGTCCCTCCTCCGTCTCATCCTCAGATCTCTTCTTATTGCTCACACACACTGGGAAATACAGCAACTTCTCCTAAAAACGGCACATTGATGGACAAGACCAATCACATTTTCACCTAACCTGTGATTTGTGCAAACCATACAATCAATGACACACACGCACGCAAACAAGTTGTGAATTATGATTGGGGACCGAGCTGAATAATACATTCCAGCACCAGTGAAAATCGCCAGCTGCGTTTTCCTTTTTTTCCTTTCTCCAGCGCACACTAGAACAACACACTTGCAGTGCCGAGCACACACAGCAGAAAATATGCTGGTCCCTGTAAAGTTTCCTCAGACTCAAGAGGAAGACAGTGTTAACCATAAATAATGCAGGAACTTACTGCTGAGCTGATGCGTGCACACACACAAACACACGTTTTCAGTGCAGCCTTTGTATGAACATCTAGTGCGATGCACAAAGGCATGCGTGCAAGCACGCACCATGATTGTACAGTGTGAATGCATGCAACTGATCCACCTGCATCTGACTGTAGTGCAGCCAAAGCTGCTCCCCTGGACACAGTCTGTGACTGTCAAAGGCTATTTACCAGGGAAAGGATATCTCTATGTGCACAAAACACTGGATCTGTCTGTTATGTACAAACAATGTAACAGATCTGTAAGTTAACTGATTTGTATGCGTCACAATGCTAACATTTTCAAGGTAACAAAACCTTTCTTAGGGCTGTGGCGACCAAATCATCAATAAAATAAAAAATATTAAAAAGATAATATATACCCATTTTTTTTAAACACCACACACACACACACACACACACACACACACACACACACACACACACACTCTTGGGAATGTTGCTTTACAAATTGGCACTTTTTACCTAAATAAATTTATAACTGGGAAATGGAATGGTCTTAATGGAAAACAAAAAGAAAACTATCAATGTACAGTAAATGCCAAAATAAACAATGTAACAATAAGTCAGCCATGTACACATGCTGGTTGTTTAATTTACAGGGTTACATTTTCAGACCAACACCAATGAGACTGCAGCTGCCTGGTGATAACAATGTTTTTGTAACCACTGCATATAAAAAAATAAAAGGTTTTGCTACAAAAATAAAACAATATATATAGCAAGACATATTTGTACAGGATAGGTAACACCAGCAACGGAATAAACAATGCTGTGAGATTAGCTCCAGCCCAAATAAAATGCACGGAGGTGCATTGATTCTCTTAGAGACTCTCCAGAGCAGTGAAGATTAAATTCAGAGGAGGCCATTCAATGGCAACAAGTGAAAATATATCTATACCCGATATATTATACCAACACTTTTAGCTGGGTCAGCTTTTTACAGAGGCCTTGGAAGATACAGGAGTGCAATGAATAAAGTAGTAGCACATATTGTCCTACAGTAGCATTTCCTGTTGTTCTGAACACTGTGGCTTGAATCTGGTGATTGGAACCATAGAACCATTGTTGTATAACACAGTGCTTCAAAGTTGAAAACATTTCATCTGCAGCCAAAAAAGTACTTTGATTGGAGTTTCAATCGTGGCATTGCGTAACAACAGTTAACGGGTAGCAGTTTGGCTATCATATTACAATAGGCTCTTTTAAAACCTGCGTGGAATCAATACTCTTGCGTATGTGTGTTTGTTGTACCTGCAGTGCCTTGTCATCGAGGGGCCGTAGCTTGTTCTGTATTTTGTAGCGGGGACGAGAGTGTGCGGAGGGGTCTGTGGCCCCACTGAAGATAGAAGTATAGTCTTGGAGCCGATCTGGGGCGGGGTACTTGGCGCTGGAGAACACCTATGCACACAAACGCATAACTGAAAGTAATTTGTCAACTAATTTCTCCCTCATCCCATTGGATGGGACAACATGTAGCAGCACTGCCTTTGAAAGTAAAGTGTGGACGTTACCTTGGTGGCCTTCTTACTGCCTTTGATCTTGTTCACCCGTGCCTGAGCTAGTCTGATCCGGTCAGTGACTGTATGCAGGTGCCGGCGGTTCTTCTCCACACTCTCAGACACCCTGGACAGACAGACAGACACACACACACACACACACACACACACACACACACACACACACACACACACACACACACACACACACACACACACACACACACACACACACACACACACACACACACACACACACACACACACACACACACACACACACACACACACACACACAGTGTGTCTGAGACCGTGTGCATAAATAGAACTCCTGCATGCAATGTGTTAGCCTATGTATGATGTATGAGACAGCCATTACATGTCTTGGTAGTCATATTAAGCATCATCTCATGTATTAACCACGATGCACTCATACTACAGATTGCTCTGAAGTTGTCCTGTTTTACCGCAGCTTTGAGTACAGCAGAGTACCTAAATCTGGTCTGTGTGTGACTGTGTGTGTGACTGTGTGTGTGTGTGTGTGTGTGTGTGTGTGTGTGTGTGTGTGTGTGTGTGTGTGTGCGTGCGTGTGCGTGCTGGACTTGCCTGCTGAATATGTCTGTAGAGATCGTCTCCAGGTAGTGCAATGCATCTGCTATCTGGTGAATAGCCTCCTCTCTCCTTAGGTCTTGCTGGATGAGAGGCACTGAGTAGACCTGGCCCTCCAGGCAATGCTTCTGTGTCATCCTGGACAACATCAACATTACACACAGTGATGTGATGGATGGCGATTACCTCCCGACACAGTTTGAGCTCAACAGAAAGAGACTCCACATTGCAGAATCTGTATGTTGTGGAGTGGTGTTCCAAATCCCAGGTAACACATTTTAACTAACCTTGAGTTAAAGGGAAAGACCACTCATTTTCAACATTGAACAATGTCTTTGATACACCTTAGAGCTGTTGTGTGGAAATAAGAAAAAAGTCCCCCCCCTTCTGTGTTGCCTAGAAAAGGATAATTGATTGAGGTCATGTGATCAGTGACATATGCAGGGTGTACTTTTGGCTCCGCCCCCTCAGCCAAAAGTACACCCTGCATATGTCACTGATCACATGACCTCAATCAATTATCCAGTTTTAGGCAACATAGAGGGGGGGGGGGGGTTTCTTATTTCCACACAACAGCTCTAAGATGTATTAAAGACATAGTTCAATGTTGAAAATGAGTGGTCTTCCCCTTTAATAAGGATGATCAACATCGAAGGGTTCTCTCCCTGTATTACCTTTTTATAATAATAATAATAATATCTCGAATTTATATAGCGCCTTTCTAAGACACTTTATGACTAAACAACGCAAAATATGTATTAAATAATAATGTACAGCCATAGTGGATTTTTGACAGTCAGAAAACACGCACAGACGCACTTCATGCTGACATCTGACTCTCACATGACATGATGACAACTTTCTCTGCTACCACAAGCTATTTCACTTCTTACTGTGTGTCTGTCCTGGTGCATTTATCTTATATGAATGGCATGCTGAAGAAAGTCCAAACGTTAAACCTGGACCCAGTGGTGGAAAGTAACATTTACTCAAGTACTGCACTTTAGTATAATTTTGACATATTTTTTACTTTACTGGAGTATTTCCAAATTTCAATACTTTTACTTCTACTCAACTACATCTCAGAGGCGAACATTGTACTTTTACTCCACTAAAATTATTTGAAAATGTAAGTAATTACTTTGTAGATTCTGATCATTATAGCAAAACATACATTAACCACTTCAGCCCTATATATACTTTGGCTATTTGAAATTTAATTTTGATTTACAGGACTTTTACTTGTAACGGAGTGTTTCTACATTGCGGTATTGATACTTTTACTTAAGTAAAAAATGTGAGTACTTTTTCCACCACTGTCTGGACCTGTTGGATGAACCACAATACAGAACCAAGCCGAAAGCCCATTGCACTGCAATCTGAACCCCCGTTATAAAGCACAGAGCTATAATATAGGATATAATAGGACCTGACCTCTCTGTGTCAACCATGTCAGATCAGATGTGTACCTGACTGTAAACAGCTCCTATGGTCTTACCTGACCATGTGGAAAACGTCTGGGTTTTATCGGTGTGTTTTGGAGAGAAATGATCACGAAATTAAGCGGCCTAGTTTGTTTTACACAGCAAAACAAATCATTTACTTCCGCCTCAGCATGTCACGTGACTGCCTATGGTTTTAAAGCTACAGTACAGACAAAGCCAGAGGAGACTTCTGGAAACACAAATAAAAACATGTAGTTTTTTTTTTTTTTAACAGTGGTGTAAAGTAACTTAGTACATTTACTCAAGTACTATACTTAAGCACAAATTTGGGGAATCTTTACTTTACTGGAGTATTTTCAATTTGCAGTACTTTTACTTCTACTCCACTACATCTCAGAGGCAAATATTGTACTTTTTACTCCACTACAGTTATTTGAAAACTTTAGTCACAATAGTTACTTTGGAGATTTAGATTATACATCTACAAGCTCACGATGTGTCATGAATGCCATGCATTGTGAGCTTGTAGATCGGTTATTTTCAAATGATTTGTATACACTTGAAAACTTGTGAAATGAGACATTATTTATAATGAATGAGTACTTTCACTTGTGGTACTTTAACTATATTTTGACATCAATAATTTTGTACTTTCACTCAAGTAAATGTAGCCTACTTTTTCCACCACTGTTGTGTGTGCTGTGAATGCTTGCGCAAGCGCCCCCGTCGGTGCGGACGGTCGGTGCGTAATGACGCATCCACCCAACGGCGCCCCCCCCCCCCCCCCCCACCCCCCACCCTCTCGTCACATCTGGAGCATCTGGGCTGCTCTCATCAGCACCACTCACTGATCCTCAGAGAGGAGGAGAGAGAGAGAAGCAGGACCCAGCAGAACCGATCGGGCTGCGAGGGGAGGGAGGGCAGCGACACAAAAAGAACATCAACTTCTTCTGCTCTCACGCCAAAGCACGGATATTTTATTTTTTATTTTTTTATCCCCCATCGCTTCTCTCTGCTCTCCCTCCGTCCGTCATTGACACTAGAGACCGTGCATCATCCTATTTTTTCCCCCTATACCTTCCTTCCTCTCTTTGAGGTATGATGGCGAGTTCCAGCCTTCTCGAGAACCCGGTGCAGGCTATCCTGTACCTGCGGGAGCTCACCACCATCGTCCAGAACCAGCAGAGTCTCATCCAGACCCAGCGCTCCCGCATCGAGGAGCTGGACCGCCGCGTGGACGAGCTGATCGGCGAGAACAGACAGATCCAGAGCGCCAGAGGACAGCAGGGACAGCAGCAGCAGCATCTGTATCATCATCACCACCACCATCATCAACCGGACCCCCACCGGCGGCTATAACCTCCTCCTCCACCACCACCACCCCCCCACCTCCACCACGGACCCCCAGATGATCGACATGGGCAGCAGCCCATCATCGTGGTCCACGAGAGATCCCGAGCCCATGATGGGCTCGGGATCTCTCGTGGACCACGATGCACAGCAGGGTTCCTCTGCACAGGTCGTCGAAACCTGCTCCTCCTCCGGCCATGCACGAACCGCAGCTGCAGTCGTCTTCATCATCGCCTTCCTCCCCCAAACCCACCACCACCACCACAGACCCGGGGGACATGCAGCTGGTCCGGCCAACCCGTCCCTCCTCTTCCCCGGCCGAGAGTGACCATGAGACGGGATCGATGAGCAGCCCCGGTTTGCCGTTCCCTTGTCCCGTTGTTGACCCCACCTCGACACTTAGTAGATCCTCGACCCTGGCGAGGAAATCCGAGTGAGTAATATATATATATATATAGGCTTTGGGCTATACGAAAAAATAAATACAGTGATTATGCTTGCATGCGTGCATGTGTGCTTTCGTGTGTGTGCGTGCGTGCGTGTGTGTGTGTGCGTGAGTGTGAGTGTGTGTGTGTGTGTGTGTGTGTGTGTGTGTGTGTGTGTGTGTGTGTGTGTGTGTGTGTGTGTGTGTTAGCCTTGGATCAAGACTATAGATGTATTTTATCGATTTTCACATGTTTATATCTACTATATACGAAAGTAAAAGTCAGACTCGATTAAATACGATAGCTTTGATCAAGACTATATGTGTGTGTGTGTGTGTGTGTGTGTGTGTGTGTGTGTGTGTGTGTGTGTGTGTGTGTGTGTGTGCGTGTGTGTGTGTGTGTGTGTGTGTGTGTGTGTGTGTGTGTGTGTGCGAGTGTGCGTGCGTGTGTGTGTGCGTGCGTGCGTGCGCGCCTGTGTGTGTGTGTGTGTTTGTGCGTGTGCTTGTGCGTGTGCGCGCGCGCTGACCCTGCATTTCAACGAGACATTCGAAACGGCTAATGAGGAGAATGTGCCTGCAATTTTCTTTGCAGCGGAGATGGTGGATTACTTTAGATGAGAAAGTGGAACATGACGCTTACATAACAAACCGCCGTATGATGCTCTAGTGTAACGAGCTCTACACTGCACTGTCAGCCCCTATTCAAAGCTACCGTCAAGACAGGTCTCACATATCTGACTAGCAATGGTGGAAAAAGTACTATTTTTTTTTACTTGAAGTATCAATACTGCAATGTAGAAATACTCTGTTACAAGTAAAAAATTCAAATCAAGTAAAGAATTCAAAATTTAAAAGTACAAAAGTATTGGTATCAAAATGTAGGCTACTTAAAGTGCCAAAAGTAGAAAAGTAGACTACTCATTATGCAGAATATCCCATTTTCAGATGTATGAAAATCTTTTGAAAATAGCAATCTACAAGCTAGCTCACAATGCATCACGATGCGACACATTGTGAGCTTGTAGATCTGCTATTTTCAAATGGCCGAAATGTATATAGGGCTGAAGTGGGTAATGTTTTGTAATAATAATCAAAATCTACAAGATAACTATAGTAACTAAGTTTTCAAATAATTGCAGTGGAGTAAAATAATAATATTTGCCTCTGAGAATGTAGTGGAGTAGAAGTAAAAGTACTGAAAATTGGAAATACTCCAGTTAAAGTAAAAAATACCTCAAAATTATACTTAAGTTACTTTACACCACTGCTGTGTTGGGTAGGGAGTAGCATTCGCCTAATTTATACTCCGTAGTATGAAGGTTCATGTCGGCTTACCAGAAGAACAGATCTCACGCTAACAACACATGTTACCTTGTAGATCTGTTCTGTTTGGCATTACACCATCACGCAATGGAGTATATATGAATCTTTAGTCACGTGGCACACAAGTGTAATTAATCTATTTTCACAATTATATAGCTTTTAGTCTAGTTATTTTTAATCAAATATCTGGGTATAGCTTCGACCAAGCTATATTTATGAAGCCCCAGAAGCAGAACGATAGAGGATTCCCTTTTGTTTTGCAAAGTTACATTGATGTGGCATGCAATTGAACGTTTAAGTACATTGATTTGCAGCATGCAGGTGAGGTTGATGCATTTTATATTTTATTTAGGCTATCAGCCTATAGTAATCACAACTTTACATATACTTTATGCTAGAGCAGGTTAAGTCCATACAGCAACCCAACCATTCCCAGCTAGCACATGCTTGCTCATGGGGGGGATATTTCAATCATTTTCAAATGTTGAAAAAATTGCAGATATAAGCTCAAAACGTGTCACGATGCAAAATGTTGTGAGCTTGTAGATCTGCAATTTTTTGCTCTTCGTCATATGACTAAGTAGCAGCCTATATGTAGGGCTTAAGTTGTTTGTGGGAAGAAACTTCTTAGATCCTGTCTCTAAGTGGGCGGGCAACCATCTGCCTCTACCAGTTGGGTTGAGAGAGAGAGAGAGAGAGAGAGAGAGAGAGAGAGAGAGAGAGAGAGAGAGAGAGAGAGAGAGAGAGAGAGAGAGAGAGAGAGAGAGAGAGAGAGAGAGAGAGAGAGAGAGAGAGAGAGAGAGAGAGAGAGAGATGCACAACACCAATAATAACAATAGCAGTCCACAGACATAATCTATGGAAACCCTTCCATCCGCTTGCCAGGGGATCCGCACTTACACTCCATGGATGCCTGCGAGACAAGAAAGTATAACAACTCCAGGGAAGGAGTAACATCCATTGATGGGATGTGAATGCAAATGGTCCGATGGAGAGGGAGAGGAGCGGAACGAAATACTGTATGAAAGATAAGATTGAAAATGGGTGATGTGCTCCTTCAAAGTACATGATTGAAGTTACCTCCCAGATACCTTACCGTGGTGCTGGATGCCAGGGTAATGCCATCCACATTGAATAATGTGTTTTTTTTAGGTGTTTAGGGCCAAGCACAATAACTTTCAGTTTTGTCTGAGTTTAGCAGCAGATATTTGCAGGTCATCCAGGTTTATGTCTTTAACCCAATAAGACCTGAGGCCGATTCTACAAATGCCTTCTAAATCAGCAGTTTGCACACTTTTTTTTTCAAACGTGTTCAAAAATAGCAGATGTGCAAGCTGTGAGCTTGTATATCTGCTATTTTTGAATAGCCAACACGAAAATCTAAAATGACACAGATGCTTTCCTGGTTTAAATGGATTAAGACATCAATTATTTGAAGTTTAGTTAACTAATATAGCTAATTTAACTAAATGGGTATCATCTGCATAACATTGAAAATGTATGAGGTGTTACATAACAATATTACCAAAGGAAGCATTTATAAGGTGAATAAATAGTACTGGTCCAAGGACAGAACCTTGAGGAACTTTGTTCCCAACCTGTGCACACATGGAGGATTAACTGAAATCGATTGTAGTTAACCAGCTCAATGCAGTTCCTACAATGCCAATTAAATGTTCTAGTCTCTGTAATAGAATGTGATGGTCAATGGAGTCCAATGCACAAGAGTCTAACAAAAACAATTGCAGAGAGAAATCCTTTGTCTGATGCAATTAGGAAGGCATTTGTAACTTCAACCAGTGCTGTCCCTGTGCTATGATGTGCTCTGTCTAAATCACTTAATATCAAATAATTCTTTTTTTTAATAGAAAGTCACACAACTGCTTGGTGACGGCTTCTTCAAGGATCTTAGAGAGAAAGGGAAGGTTAGATATAGGTTGGCTGAAACACTTAAATCGAGAATAGGTTTTTAAGAGGCTTAATTACAGCCACGTTAAAGGAATGTGGCACATAACCATCAACCTGTCAAGAGTGACAGGTTGATGGTTTAGTTTGAAGACATTGTTGAGGTGCATTCAAGTTTTACCCAGACCAGTGTTAATTTTGTTGACTAAAACTAAGACTAAAGACAGGTTGATGGTTTAGAATGAAGACATTGTTGAGGTGCATTCAAGTTTTACCCAGACCAGTTAATTTTGTTGACTAAGACTATACTAAAAGACTAAGATTTTGATATTTAGACTAAACAATTTCAGATGACTAAAATAGGACTAAAACTAAATGGTGTGTTATTCAAAAGACTAAGACTAAATCGGAATTTGCTGTCAAAATTAACACTGACCCAGACAGCTTTTTTTTTTTTAATATATATATTTGGTTGGAAATTGTATTGCCTGCATGGTCCAGATATCAGATTATGTTATGTTCAGGCTGTGCTCATGCACTAGTGGGCAACTCCAATATCTATTTATTTTACGTTTAATTTCCAGGTAGTCACTTGAGATCAGTGATCTTATTTTTGAGCAAGACCTGGCCAAAATGGCTGCATTTAAAACATAAGACACAAACCGAGACAAGAACATATAGGTAAAGAGAAGTCTAGCACGCTTCAGCCAGTATAGGTAGAAGGGCTCGTCGGTGCTCAACAGGGCCAACTTGTAACAGAGAAAATAATAATACCTGGGCACTTCAGGAGAGACTACCCAAATAAAATATACTGTAGCGCTCGACTGGTCTGCACATGTTTTATTGTTTTGCAGTGGTGACTGACGTTTCGACTTTCGTCTTCCTCAGTCAAAACCGTTTTTTGAGTTCCTTTATACTCCCTTGTGGGGGGTATAGAGGGTAGGGCAGTTGCTGGAGACAGAAGAGAAGATCAAGTTAATGTGTATAAATATAACATCACATTATACAGTGAGGCATCAACATTCTCCCATCTCATTCTTTAGAATACCTGAAATCTGAGCTTTAAAATCAGATATGCATCGAGAGCCTGCAGTTTCAGATTTCTTTCTTTGAAGCCCATTCCAGGGTTTTGTTACAAGTCAAGGTTAAAGAGGTGGTGCCATGGTTTTGCACTTTTTCTGTTTTTCATGTGTCTATGAGGTTGATAGAACTTCATTAAGCCCCCTGGTGGTGTTTTTATGGTGTTTTATGTCTTTTCTGACTATTTAGAGTTTCTACCTGGAGGCTGAAACCTTGAGGGTCAAACGTGCCAATAGAAAAACAGCGCTTTAGTGACATAGTAAAAACATACCCTCCCCCTCATTATCATAACACAACAGGTGTGGGCATGAGGAGGAGGAGGGACTAGGACAGGTGGGTGGTGCTAAGGTGGTGGAGGAGGTGCTAAGGTGAGAACCAGGTATACTTAATGAACTGGAGGCGTGTCCACATAAAAACATAATTTTAACAATTTCTGTACACTTTTTTGAAAAAAATCTTCCTCCTAGTATAACCATAATACCTGATGATTATGTTTTAGGGGGGGGGGGGATCACTGAAAATCACGGCACCCCGTCTTTAAGTAAAAAATATGGGTCAGAGGTACTGCAATAAAATCAGCAGAAAGGTTTCAATAACAGAGATGCAGTTTATTCACCTGGGATCGGCTCTGCCAGATTTTTATTATTTTCTATTCTTGAGAGTAGAAGCAGCAACACTTTTAAAGCAACAAATAGCTCATGAATGCATATTTTCAAGACTTGAAAGCTACAAACTAGGACTTGGAAAAAAACGAACCAGATGAACTGATCTGTATGGTAGAATATGTTAATACAATATAACTAGCACATCTGCTGTGGTTGGTGGTGGTCTCCCTACATTGAAGAAGTTTGACCTATGTCTTTTGCACCAGAAAATGTTGCAAACTACACCCCCATCGTATTCATTGGCTACACTGTCCACCCTTTGGCTGTTTGCTGTAGGCACATCCATAAAGGTAGACGCCTCCTCCGACTCTGGGGCGTCTGTATCTGCAGGCGCCATTTTGGGGAAGGCAAACTGCCTATCAAGTGACAACTGGCCAATCACAGCGCGTCTTTTCCAGGACTTGGCAGAATTGTATAAAACAATCCAAAAATCTTTATACAACTAGATTCTGACAAGTCCCGGAAAAGACACGCTGTGATTGGCCAGTTAGTCACTTTGAGTGGCAGCGTGCCTTCCCGAATATGGCGCCGCGGATACAGGTCGCTCCAATGAACCGCAGCGGCCAATCTAGGTTTCTATATCTATGGGCACACCTAGAAAACTCACAGCAATGGGGATGAGGTTTGCGAAATCTTCTGCTGCAGAATACATACATGCGAGTATAGGACAAATTTGTCAATAAAGTGATTTGAAGCAGATGGTGCACCATATTGACAGTAGATGCGCACGCAGCCATCTTTATTGTAGTTTGGCAGTTACATCTCTCTGTCGGGAGAGGGAGATGACCAACATAAAACTTATGGATTGTAGCTTTAAATACATTTTCAGAGTAGCTTCCCCAAGACAGCTGACAAGACATGGTCGCTGCCCGTGTAATTCGGTTTCGCCGTTAATTACTGTACGAGATGTGAAAGCTCTCAGGAGAACTGTGAGCCTCTGATGTGCTGCTATGTTAGATAAAACACACACTCACGCACGCACAGCTGGGTCTTTCTCTCATTAGATGATGTAGTTACTGATACGCTACCCGTCTTTGCCTGGCAGGGGAGGTGTGTGTGTGTGTGTGCGTGTGCGTGTGCGTGTGCGTGTGCGCGTGCGCGCGTGTGTGTGCGCGCGTGTGTGTGCGTGCGTGCGTGCGTGTGCGCGCGTGCGTGTGCGTGCGTGCACATGCGTGCATGTGTTCTGTTCATGAGATAGATCCCAGCAGGAGTCCTGATTGGTCTCCCTGGGACTCCTCCCCCACCAAGGAGGAGAGGAGAACACATACAGTAGGAGGTGTAGAGAGAAGAAGAGGAGTGGAGGAAAGGATGGGTTAGAAAAATAAATGCCGATGTTAATCTTATAGCATGCATCGGTTGTATCGGTGTAGTGTGTTTGCAGGCAGGTGTGTGTGTGTGTGTGTGTGTGTGTGTGTGTGTGTGTGGGTGGGTGGGTGCGTGTGTGTGATGCATGTGCAGTGCACTATACCATTTTCTCCAGCACGTGCCTTATAACCTTGCCTGAAACCCGAGTCGAGCTGTGCATTCTACAGCAGTGCACAGGCACAGCCCGGGGTAACTATCTATTATTCCTTGACAAGAGTAAGTGATATATTCTAACAGTGAATCTGTTGCCATTCGAGTTAATGTGTTTTTGTGAGAAATCCCAATGAGAAATAGCATAAAGAATGGATAGCAGAGAATGGATGGATATAGAGCTCAGAGATCCACCAGTTGCTTCTTGAAAAGCCAGGTGAAGGCTGTTACCTATGATACCTCTTGCTAGAAAAGATTGCCATTTGCCTTCAGCAGGCTATTTCTCAGCCCTGCTGTATCAGTGGTCAGTGATTATTGGTGCATATGTGTGTGTGTGTGCGTTAAAAAGAGAGTGTATGCATAATATGTGTGTGAATATGTTTGCATACTTGTGTGCGCGCATTTTTTCATGCACATGCTTATGTGATATTGCGGTATGTTGATTTGTGCGCACGTGTGAGTGAATACATAGAGATGACAGGTTCGTACGTAGAGCAAAAGGAGGCGTTCATTGGCGTGAGTGTGTTTTGCACCGTAGGGTGTTGGTGGTGGTATTGTTGCACGTGGATGTGCCTATGGGGGCAGAGAGACGATCCCCCACCCCTCCCGTCTCTCTCTCTCTCTCTCTCTCTCTCTTTCCAGCTGAGTCTCGTATCTGCCCCACTTAGCCCATGGAGCGAACTGTAATCAGCCATTCTCAGGAGAGAGAAAAGCAGGGGGGGGTGTGGGGGGGAGATGCATTGCTTAGCCATCGTCTTTGATGCAGCCCTGGGTGGTGTCTAGGGGAAGGGGCTCGAGCCTGACGGAATGAACCATTATAAGGCGAAAAAGGGAGAGAGAGAGAGAGAGAGAGAGAGAGAGAGAGAGAGAGAGAGAGAGAGAGAGAGAAGAAAGAGGAGTGGAGGGGTATAGAGAGAGAGCATACAGGGAGAGCAGGAGAAAGGGAGAAGGAAAGAGCGCTATGGTAGAGTGAGAGGAGGGGGCTAGAACAGAGTCAAGAGAATGAGGGAGAAGAGAAATAGGGTCTCTGAGGCAGCTGACTGCCCCCCCCCCCCCCCGCTCCCCCCTGTCCGTTCACCTCATCTTAGTAGAGGGATGAAGACTATATGAGAGAGATCAGAGCCCATCATGGTAGAATATAACTCATCACACATAGACCCCTGCTGCGCTCGGATCAGATCCAGAGTCTGTAGAGGAAATTGCCAGAAATAACTTGAATGGAAGACATTGCATGGGGAAGTAGGAGGGGAGAGACCACCTTGTACCTCTTCGTCTCAGGTTTTCCCCATAAAGGAAGAGTAATAAAGGATTGGACTGTACCCACCCAACACACATAAATATAAATAAGTGCAGTTATTTACTAAATCCTGTTAGGGTCATAAGTTAGGAGTCGACTCAGTATTCATCATAATACACATTTATATTTACTAGAGGTTTGGGCCACATAGCGGCCCTCACACCTTCTACTTCCCACCACCGATCTGACCGATATGCCCATATATGGAGATCTCTGTATCTGTCATTCCTTGATCCCTGATGTCATCAATATATGCCCATATAAGGGCACGTGACGGGGTTATGTCTGAGTCATAGTGACGGGCCGCCGGCCGGCCTCTACATATAGGTTATGTCTGAGTCATAGTGACAGGGTTATGTCTGAGTCATAGTGGTCCGCTGGCCCACCGGCCGGCCCGCCCTAACATTAACCAATTTTAGTATAGGATTTGAACCACTTTAGCCCTATTTGAATAACAGTAGCTCACATTGTGAGCTTGAAGATGACACACTCACAATGTGTCGATGTGATGCATTGAATGTCTGGAAAATAAATGCCCAAAATAGAGACACCAGGTTGAAAGTGGTTGGTGTGCGTCATTGGCGTGAAAGTTGCATGCGTTGCGTTGTTTGACTCTCTGGTAGGGGGTAGAATTCTAAGTCCAATTGTACTTTGAGAGACAGCCCGGTTAGTTTTAGGTGTGTGGATAGGGAATCGAGGTCTTTAATGGCTAGGGTATTGCACATTTTGGTGGCAGCACAGTAGAATGAATTCTAATAGAAGTTTGCTTTTGACCAGATAGCTATCAATCTGCTCATACCTCTCTATAACCTTCAAGATGGAACAAAGGATGGAAACGGGGCGTTAGTGGCGGGGTCTAATTTGCTTCCTTTTTATACAGGAACTTTTGCAAGCTTAAATTCTTGTGGGACGTCACGTGACACTGATGGACAAACTCTCTCTCTCTCTCTCTCTCTCTCTCTCTGTCTGTCTTTCACTCACAAAAAACTAAAATAATCCCTGCAACTCACCCTCTCTATCTCCTCTCGTTACTCTCTACTGGGCGCTCTCTGGCGAAACAGCACGGCGTAAAAAATAATCTTTAAAAAAAAGGAGGGATGAAGTCAGTAAAAGGGAGAGAGAAGTAGGACAGCAGGGGGGCTTGTAGTGTTTAAATATTCACCTGCTGTCTTTGTAAGAGCTGTAAGAGGGAATGGCTGCTATCTGTATGTGTGACTCGTACGTGGATGGCCCCTGCTTTGTGCGTGCTGCGCGCGCGCACGTGTGTGTGTGTGTGTGTGTGTGTGTGTGTGTGTGTGTGTGTGTGTGTGTGTGTGTGTGTGTGTGTGTGTGTGTGTGTGTGTGTGTGTGTGTGTGTGTGAGAAACGATCT
The DNA here is from genome assembly GCF_963280865.1 of Gymnoscopelus braueri. Lineage (NCBI taxonomy): Eukaryota > Metazoa > Chordata > Actinopteri > Myctophiformes > Myctophidae > Gymnoscopelus > Gymnoscopelus braueri. The sequence continues at coordinate 14,181,482 of NC_137610.1, forward strand.
TGAAGTGTTTGAAGATCAATTCTTGTTGGCAAATGACTTTCATACAATATAAATTAGGCCTAATGCCTCTTGTCCCCATGTGACCAAACTGCTGAGCCAAACTGAGGAGTGATGAACCGGAATGACTGAATTGCAACCCCCCCCCCCCTCGCTTCAGGCTATTTTGTTTGATTTATCAACAAGGGAAGTCACAAATATCCATTATTTCACCAGGGAAAAAAGAGGAATTTATGCCAAAGATTAGAAATACTATCATGTATTTGTGTATCAATTTCTTTTTTCAATAAGTTTGCACCCCTGAAAAACATCTCATCAGTCATTGGAGTGTCCTAGCCCCATGGTACTGCAGTGGCACTCCTGTGGAAGTCAATAGACTACAAATTGATGGGGTGGATTTCAAAAGACGCGTGAATCGAATAGTTTAGGGAGCACTACATTTGAGAAATATAGACTTCTCAATTAGGCTTTTTATATTTAAAGGAGAGTAGGCATTCCACTCTCCTTTGGATTAAATTGTTTCTACAACACAGCACAGCGAGCGAGATGGCATATGAAAATGCAAAGCAAAGAAGGCTCTGGCAGGTTTCTGGGTGATGCAGGGGTAAAGTTCCTGCCCATTGCAGTGGGGTTCGATTACTCCAGTGGATCCAGCTTCGCCGGGCGCTCTTAGGAACACAATTGGCTGTGTTCGTGGGTAGGACGCTGGCAGCGTAGGGTGTTCTCTGTTAGAGTTATGGTTTGAGTTTGAGTTTGAGTTATGGTTACAATTAGTACAGATTTCAGGTTAGGGTCTGATTGTGTCAATCATGAATGCATTGCAGATTCCAGGCAATCTGTGAGTGTTCTATTTGGACAAAAAAAAATGCTGTGTGTGTGTGTGTGTGTGTGTGTGTGTGTGTGTGTGTGTGTGTGTGTGTGTGTGTGTGTGTGTGTGTGTGTGTGTGTGTGTGTGTGTGTGTGTGTGTGTGTGTGTGTGTGTGTGTGTGTGGTGTGTGTGTGTGTGTGGAGGGGGGGTGTGGAGGGGGGGTGTTGGTGGAGTCTTTACTACATTACCTCTGGGCACCATATAGGGTTGTTGTGTTGTTACATTTTTGGACTGTCAGCACTAGCCCTGCTGACTGTCTGTCACGGCTGGTCTGTGTCAGCCAGTGTCCTGAGGCCTGGATGGACGCCTCACTGGATCAGTGCCAAGAGATTCACCACTGCCTGACTGCCTGACATGCTTAGCTCAAGGACACCAAACCATTAAAGATATTTTATGAAGCTTAATGGCCTCTTGTTTTATGAGTGGGTCCAGGAGCCAGAGAGCATTTGGGGGAGCTACTCCCCTAAATAGGGGTGGAGAGAGAAGCTGTTTGGCTGTATTGGTAAATTATTCTGAACCAGCACATAGTTTCCTACTTTTAATTCTGATTCAGCTGCTTAACTGTGGGCTGGAGACATGCAGTATGTGTGTGTACATGCACAATGCATTGACAATCTATGCAATAAACTATAAATTAAGCTTTAGACGTGAGTCCTGCTAGCCTGCGTGCGTCCCTGAGTGTGTGTGTGTACAGCCGCACGCACGCACGCACGCACGCACGCACGCACGCACGCACGCACGCACGCACGCACGCACGCACGCACGCACGCACGCACGCACGCACGCACGCACACACGCACGCACGCACGCACATACCCTGCACCATCAGCATTGTCCTGTGACCTATATTTGCATAAGGCATTTGTCCTGCAAGGATCCGCACCTTGTCAATAAATATCAGAGAATTAATGAAAACAAGAGAGGAGTGGAGAGCTTGCTAATTAGAATTTTAATAGATTCAAATAATAAGACTTTATTTAGTTTCCTACCACACAGGATCTTCCTCAGGTCTGTATCTTATTTGTTTTTGCAGCAGGAGGGAAACATACACAAGGCATCACAACCGGTGACAACATGCTTTCCTTTGTCCCTCTCTCTCCTCTTCCCTGACCGAATGTCCTTTCTCCGTCCCACTATCCTTCTACAGGAGTCAGACGGTACTGCATCAGTTCTGTTGTCCCGCCCCAGAGAACCCAGAGACTGACCCCACTGGCTCCTCCAGGTAAGACTGACAAAACATCCAATCAGAAACACTGTCACTGACCACTAGGTCTACCCTGAGAGAGCGAAGGAGAGGAAGAGGAAGAGGGAGAGAGTGTGTGTGTGTGTGTGTATGTGTGTGTGTGTGTGTGTGTGTGTGTGTGTGTGTGTGTGTGTGTGTGTGTGTGTGTGTGTGTGTGTGTGTGTGTGCGTGTGTGTGTGTGTGCGTGCGTGCGTGCGTGCGTGCGTGCGTGCGTGCGTGCGTGCGTGCGTGCGTGCGTGCGTGCGTGCGTGCGTGCGTGCGTGCGTGCGTGCGTGCGTGCGTGCGTGCGTGCGTGCGTGCGTGCGTGCGTGCGTGCGTGCGTGCGTGCGTGCATGTGTACAACCTCATTGAGAAGACCTCTAAATGTCCACACAGTGAGATGCTCCACCTCCTTGTGTGTGCGTGTGCGTGTGCGTGTGCGTGTGCGTGTGCGTGTGCGTGTGCGTGTGCGTGTGCGTGTGCGTGTGCGTGTGCGTGTGCGTGTGTGTGTATTAAGCCTGCACTTATTTTGCATTGCATGTGAGTAAGTGCTCACCGACAAAGCAAAACAAAAACCTACTATATAGCTATAGCCTGAGGGAGGCTGGGATTAGAGTCACATGCACATTATGCATATACCATGGGGCAAGCGAGCAGTAGAAAGGGAGAGAGATGGATAGAATGAGAGGGAGAGGGAGAGAGCGGGGATGGGGTGGGGGGTGGTAGATGACGTCTTGGCTATGACTTACCATACCTAAGCATTAGAGCTTTAATTAGGCCCCTTTTGATGAGTGCTTGTGTATGTCTATGTAAGCAGTCGTCATTGTATTTGCTCATGCTTGCGTGTGTTTCGAAGGTGGGGGGTTCGGTTGCGGGTCGGACGGGGTGGTTATTTGCAATACAAGAGGTTTCACTCATGATAATTTCAATGAATCAGTTATTGAGATGGAAAAATCTAAGTCCTACTCATTCAGCATTGAGGGTAATTTGTTGGCCAATTGTGTGTCATACGTCTCCCTGAGCATTTATTCCCTGTGTATTTAATTATTTTTCTGCTAATCTTTGTCCCAGCTTCTTGCAATTTGCAGAACTCTCTCATCATTTACACAACATAAACAATACGACATTTGTGCGAAATGGACATTTCTATGAATCATTTCAATAATTAAAACCCTACAAATGGTTTATATACAAAATTACCGCAGGAACAGCAGCAATGAACAAGACTGTAATACAAGCTACATTTCATTGAAATATACATACTTTATATTATTATTAGCTTTTCTTTAAGCAAAACATTTATGGAAATACTGCAGTATGTGATTATTCAATGTTTCGTTAATTCTGGTAATGTCTGTATCTATCATGTTTGTCTATTTATGATACAGTAAAGCAGAAATATTAAGGACATCTCTTCAAAGGAAAATAAAAGCACAAACATGTTTACTGTTGTGACCAATTGATTTATTCACCCTTTCATTTCTGTCAGGCCAGGGCATTCCATCCACATCCTTCTCTGGTCATGCATCTAGGGAAAAAATGCTGAGAGTGCTTGATCTATCCATCCTGGCTGGCTTGATTCAATGTCTATATCGCCACAGGCCTACTTCATGTCCGCTACATCCGCTACATCCTCTAACTAACTCACTGTTTCCCAAACAGTGGGTTTATTCGGGTCGCGGACCAATTTTTATGGGTCGCAAGTAAATATCCCCTTTTTTCCGTTTCCTAAATTAAAAGAAAAAATTATATATATTTCAAAAGATTAAAAAAAAAGTTACAACTTTTCATCAATTAAAAACAATTCCAACATTGTGCTCCGACCACCAGTCGTATACACAGACATAATCCACAACTCGCGACAGCGAGGCAGAGGCATGCGTTTACTGTTTAGCAATGGCTAAAGGTTGACCTGGATATCACTCTGCTGCTGACGAAGCTTTCACCAAAACGGATAGGCTAATTCAGCAACATCTTGAAGTAACAAATATTAGAAAATTGTTTTGGGTGATTTGGACATACTTACTTGGTTTAACGTTGTACTGTATTTCCTCCCACAAAGAGTACTCCCTACACTGGTAATTTTTATGGGTCACAAGTAAATATGTCCTTTTTTCCGTTTCCTACATTTAAAAGTATATTTTCATGAATTAAAAACAATTCCAACATTTTTCAATAGCATTCTATAAATAATTTAAAAAAAGTTTAAGAAGTAGTGAAAATAGCAGATCTCCGCACCGCGTTTTGAGCTTGCAGATCTGCTATTTTCACTAGTTTGGGTCCTGGGCAAACGTCTAATTTCTCTTTTGGGTCTTGAGCTAAAAAGTTTGGGAACCAATGCTCTACACCAGTGGTTCTCAAATTGGGGTCCAGGGACCCTCAGGGCTCCTTGAGAGGGTTCCAAATGGACCCTTACACGTCTTTAACTCTGAGAGTGTACAAATGAAACCAAATGGACCCTTACGGCTCCATTTAATTCTCCTTAACGGAAGGGCTTTAGGTGCTGAAGCACAGGGCACCAACCTGGGGGGGGGGGGGGCACCAAATGTCAGGGAGAAAGTCAAAGAAGACTGAACTATCGCCCAAAAGCGGCGAAATTTAGAAGCGGCGGGTGCTGAAAAAGCGCTAAGCGTCAATTTTACGCGCCGCACCCCCCCCTACAATAACTTTGACTTGATTACACTAAATAAATCTCAATAGTTTGTGTCATTTGCGTCATTATAATTGTCTCTCAAATCAAACATCTTATTACTGTAACAATCCATCATAGAGCAGAGTAGGAGAGAAAACAGCGCTCTGTGTGCTGAGGCATGAGTCAGAGCGCAAATAACAATCACTTCGACAAACAAAACTCAAAACAACAGACATCCACATATACACAAAACAAATGAATGAGTAGGGGGAGTCAACAGATAATTACAATAGCTACAATGAGATAATCACTTCACTTTCAAATGAAACATTGCAAGATATGACTGGAAAGTATTGCTTGTGCAACTACATTTGTAACAAATCTGCATAGCTTAACCATGTCATGTTATATGCTACTTCAGTACACTTTAACAGCAAGCATTACTGGGACCACTACAGATAATTGCAGATGAACATTTCATATCCAGGAATTTACATCTATACTGTCACTGAGTAACTAATCTCTCAAGACATATTCAGAATTACATTTTTATTTGCAGATGGGTTCCCAGATTGCTGAGTGACTATGCCTCTGACAAATTGCCCATAATTTCACACATTGCCTATACAAGGACAGGTCTAGCCATGTATTGGTGTTTGATCCGGTCTTGTTTCCCTTAACTGATGCTTTCTAATAACTTGTGTTTCCATCTGTCTCTTGGACGGATTCCATCTTGCTCTACCCTGTTATGTGCTATGCTCTAGTCTACTCACTCTGTCTCAGTGAATGATGTTATTCAACTGACTTACTACAGTCCTACTACTCTTTTGTTTGATTTTTGTTTTCTTTCTTTCTGATCCTTCCCAGACAACTCTAGTTACCTTACTTATATCATCATCTGTCTATTGAATATTTAGCTGTGCACTTTGTCCAAAATGTAGTTATAGTTCACCCATTTGTACACCTAGTCCTGTTTGTTAGTCGCTGGAGGTGATGTGAAAAAAGACCCACTGCTAAATCTATCTGTCTAATGCATCTCAGTCTGCTCTTCACCTGACATGTCATGAGAGCTGCTACTCTCTCATGACATGAGGTGCCTCCCCCTCCATGTGATAGAGAGCGAGAGAGAGAATGAGAGAGAGAGAGAGAGAGAGAGAGAGAGAGAGAGAGAGAGAGAGAGAGAGAGAGAGAGAGAGAGAGAGAGAGAGAGAGAGAGAGAGAGAAAAAAAGAGAAAACTAGAAAAAGTGCTCCTCGGAGCACAAGTCTCCGCCAGGTCAGGTAGGTTATTATGGCCTCCTGGTGGCGCTATAATAGGCCAATGTGAAAAGGGTGCCATTTATTCCTAGGCTGTGCACGGCAATCGGACACTGCATGCATGATTTGAGGCATTTTGTTCTAAAAATGTGTTTTGCTAATTTTGACCTGCTGGTGGCGCTATAACATGCCAATGTTAAAAGGGTGGCATTTGTTCCTCAACGTAGTGCAAATGTGCATTCAAAGTTTCACCACAATCGGACGCTGCGTTCATGATTTGCGGCATTTTGTTCAAAACGGGCCACTCCTGCAAACATTACATGTCAATGTTAGCCAATCAGGATGGAATATGAAAAATCAAACAGATCCGTCTTGATCACATGACTATAGAGATCATGTGTACCTATTTGCGTGAAATTTGGATCAAATCTGAAGGCTTAATATCAAAAAATGTGTTTTACATAAGTCTGCCTCCTGGTGGCGCTATAAAAGGCAAATGTGAAAAATGCAGGGCAAAGGTTTTTCCTTGGCCTCTAGAGAGTGTGCATACAAAGTTTTACACTGATATATAGTTATAGGTAAAAACACGAATCGGCCTGTTACAGCGCCACCATGAGGCTGATTTGAACATTTTCAAATGGCATTTCTTCCTCTGCCTAATGGGAATGTGTGAGCAAAATTTCACGGAAATTGCATGCTGTGTTCATGATTTGAGGCATTTTGTTCGAAACGGAGTACTCCTGCAAACTTTGAAAGCCAATTTTTGCCAATCAGGATGGAATATGAAAAATCTGAAATTAGCCGTTTTTTTAATGACTATAGAGATACTGTGTACCGATTTGGGGGATTTTTGGCCAAAATCTGTAGGAGTACTGTCCAAAAATGTGTTTTGCAAAAAGCGGCCTCCTGGTGGCGCTATAACAGGCCCATGTGAAAAATTTGGGGCAGAGGGACTGCTCTGGCATCCAGGGAGTGTGTGTGCACAGTTTCTCTGCGATCAAGCCAACGGTGCCAGAGATTAGCTGTACACAAAATGACAGAATGACGGACGGACGGACGGACAGGGGCGAAAACATACTCTCTCGCCATGCCTTTCGGCCTGGCGGAGACAATGAGGGAGAATGAGGGAGAGTGAGGGATCGAGAAAATTCAATTCCATCTCAGAGAGAGATAATGTGTGTGAGAGCAAGAATGTGTGCAAGAGAGACAGAGAGAGCGAGAGAGAGAGAGAGAGACACACACACACACACACACACACACACACACACACACACACACACACACACACACACACACACACACACACACACACGGCCCTCACACCTACGTCGCACCGCAAATCCGACCGATATGTCTGAGTCATAGTGTCGGGGGCTTTGTCAGAGTACCCGTTGTACCCGTCTGTCTGTGTCCATTTTGTGCCCATATAAGGAGATATCTGTCGGAGGCACGGTGGCGCAGTCGGTAGCGCTGTCGCCTCACAGCTAGAAGGTCCTGGGTTCGATTCCCGCCGGGGACGCTGTGGGCGCTGGTGGCGTGTCTTCTCCTCCGCGTCATCAGCGCCCATACCCTAGGTGGGGTTGGCAAAAGGGCCTACTCTGTGTGGAGTTTGCATGTTCTCCCCGTGTCTCCAAGGGTAGATAATACCCTCACAAAAACATGTAGTAATCCTGGTCACTATACCGCCTCCCCATGACAGCCGGGGCGCCTGATGGAGGGGAAGGGAACTGGTTGGAATAACGTGTTCCTTCCACGCGCTACGTCCAACAAGGGAAACTCCCCCCTGTCGGGTGACAAGAAGGTCAGTTGGCTCTCATGCCTGAAGGAAGCATGAGCTCGGCCCTGGCCTCCCTACTGTGGGGGACTGGTGTAATGCTGGTGTAGGGCTGGTGTAGCGCCCAGGATCACTTAGGAAATTGGCACCGGGTGAAAAAAATGGGTTACAAAAATCGCGGGATAAAAAATTTAGAGAAAAAAAAAAAAAAAATAAAAAAAAATAAAAAAATAAGGAGATATCTGTATCTGTCTGTCTACCTGTGTCCCTTTTATCCATATATGGAGATCCTTGATGTCATAGTATATGCCCATACCCTGTATATTGGCATGCCCATATATGGGCATATTCAGATATGTCTGAGTTATAGTGACATGCCTATATATGGGTGTATCGGGTTTGTTTATGGTTATGTCTGAGTCATAGTGACTTCACGTCATCATGACTGACGTGGTCGTGGTCGGGTTTGTTTATGGTTGTCTGAATTAGAGTGACGCGGCCGTGGTCCGCCACCGCCGGCCCTCCCAGTAGCAAATTACTTGATATATTTATATATTATATATATTTATAATCTAAAACCTATAGAATAATCTCTAAGAAATGTGTGTGTCCGTGTGTCCTCTTGCTGTACAGTAGGGTCTCTATGGGTCCCTGAGTGAGTTGACAGATGTTCATTTCTCTCATGTTATGACATCATGGGTGCAGGCAGACACAATCTGCTTGTTTACCGTTTGTGTGTCTGTTGGTGTGTGTGTGCATGCTTGCGCACATGCGTGTGTATGTGTTCATGCGTGTGTGTGTGTGTGTGTGTGTGTGTATGTATGTGTGTGTGTGTGTGTGTTTACTAACCATGTCATTAAGGCATCTTTGCAGTGTGGTCCTGATGCATTAATATCTCCCCTCTGCATTTAAATCCCCTAATGTATTCTAATGTACTCTAATGTATTCTGATGCAGTGTCGGGGCATGGCAGTGTTTTAATAGACTTTTTGATAGCAACTGCCTCCAGCACACACACACACACACACACACACACACACACACACACACACACACACACACACACACACACACACACACACACACACACACACACACACACACACACACACACTCTTTCCTCTCTTTTCCTCGGTCACTGTTTTTCTTTCTTTCTACACACATACAAACCTGTACACACTTTCCCCTTGTCATTTCTTCCTGTTGTTTTCCCCTCACACACACACACACACACATGCACACACTTGTTCCCCCCCCCACATTCTCTCATTCTTATACTCTCTCTTTTCCACTGTCACGTACTTGTCTTTCTTTCTACCACACACACACATACAAACCTGTACACACTTTCATTTCTTCTTCTTGTCCCCCCCCCCACCCCCCGCGCGCACGCGCGGGGGGTGCACACACACACACACACACACACACACACACACACACACACACACACACACACACACACACACAGACACACACACACGCAGCGCAAATGTCTCTTTAATGTTTGATAAGCCGGGCTTGGCTCAGTCACCAGAGAGGACATGTTGTAGGTAGGTAGGCACCACACGCTACTGACGCTAGCATTACTGACAAATAATACTGACATTTCCTATTTGTCACGGGAAATGTGATTTGAGGCTATGTTTATCAAAAGAAACAAACACAATATAGGAAGAGTAAACACATTACCCAACTCACAACACGTAATTTTACAGAATAAATGTTATAATATTCACAATCAATACACAGAAAGAGTAAACAATACGACATACAAGACACTGAATGAGAAAAGGAACAATGACTCTGCTAAGGAGAGACAACGGTCTAGGGCCTCTACAGTTGCACTGAAGTAGAACTCTGAGCACTATTATGACTCTGGTAAAAGAATCACAGCAGAGGAGCTTCTGTTCAGTGTCTTTACTCACAGGATATGTGGGCAGGCTACAAAACACAACTTATGACACATCTTTTGATAATCAACACAATAACAAACAAACATGCGTGTGCGTCTTCTTTATAAAGCAAAATACTGTCCAAACCAATTCAGGCACAGCACAGTCATCACAAACAGTTCACCATAAAGCATTATTATAGCCCATCAAACACTGTACATGTTCAGTCAAAGAAATACACAGTATATAACAGGACATGACTGCATGGAAACACTACATTTCAATGACTGCACGTTTAACCAACATAAAATAATGACAGAAACAGGAAACATAACTGAGATTCAATTATGGTACAATAATTAACCATACTACAATAAATACAAAATAAAAACACTTTTTCTGTCACGACCAGGAGAGGGAAAAACACTACAGCTCCTCATGACAAACAGGACAAAACTCATTGAGTGAAGCAGCAAGCTGAATATAATACCTAATCAAGGCTGTATTAATCAAGGGGCATCCAATCAGAACTGATGGGTTAACAAGGACTTTCCTACAATTATATACTACTAATTCATTGAAAGGAAAACATAGCATCAGGTGTAAAAAGGATTATATTTGAAGTGAATGCATTTATCATGTTGACATAATGAATTATATTTAAAGTGAATGCTTTTATCATGGTGACATAATAGGCTGAAAACCTGCACTAGAGCCAAGACTGTGATACAATGGCCAAGTAAACAGAACAGAACCCCCAATACATCTTACTCAGAGGAACAGAAGAACAAAAACATCTGTTGTTGAGAAAGCATAGAGTTAAAAGAGGAGAGAACATAATAGAACAGGTTAACCTTAGAAACACTACTTTGGGTCAGACCAATTAGCTCTAATACTTCAGGTGGATTACAAAGCCAATTCCATTTATTTTCCTGTGAACCCTGCCACCCCACGTCACTCCTATTCTATTCACCTCAAAACAACCTCTGCTACACACATCTCTCTAGCCCTCAAACGTCAAACTCTGTTGGCACTTTATATACCTGTCCCTGATTGTTTCCAGGTACCCCCCAAGCTCACAATGTGTCCCATCGCAACGCTTGTAGATCAGCTATTTTCAAAAGCTTTGGAAAAATCTTTAAAAAGTGTGATAAATGTGAAACATTTTGAATATTTTTAACAACACAAATCTTCTCGTCCTTTCAGATGGGGCTCCGCGGCCAAATACATATCAATTTGGGGGTCGTTAACATGAAAATGTCGAGGACCACTGAGAACCAATGTTGTACACACATGAAGGTTCAAGGTCACAAACTAACTAACGTCAGTACATTCTTGTCTTCATGGCAGCGGTCAGATGCTCAGCCTGGAAGGCGGCTCTTCCTCCGGCGGACAGGAAGTGGAGGGGACAGGGGGCGGGATGAAGAGAGAGGGACCCAGCGAATATGAAATCACTCTGGAGAATAAGAACAAACAGGTACCTCTGTCTCAAATGCAACATTGCCTCTTTTAGAGTGGTGTGTGTGTGTGTGTGTGTGTGTGTGTGTGTGTGTGTGTTTGTGTGTTTGTTTGTGTGTGTGTGTGTGTGTGTGTGTGTGTGTGTGTGTGTGTGTGTGTGTGTGTGTGTGTGTGTGTGTGTGTGTGTGTGTGTGTGTGTGTGTGTGTGTGTGTGTGTGTGTGTGTGTGTGCGCGTGCGTGCGTGCGTGCGTGCGTGCGTGCGTGCGTGCGTGCATATGCGTCCACTTGGGCTCATAAGCGCATACAGGCATGGCTGCAAGAGGCGGGATCGATGAGTTGTGTGAAGTTCGGTGTGTTTCGTGTTTGTCTAAGGTTTTGTCATTGAAGGCTGTGTGGTGATATGTGTTTTTACCCAGAGTTCCATTCATATCTATTTATGTCCCTATTGACACTCACACAAAAAAATCCCACGAACACCAGCGATGCCATCGCCACGGCGACAGGAACACGAAAGATGCTAGGTTGTCATGGTAACAGCTAATAACCGCTCTTGTCTTGGCAGCTCAAGGTATCTTTATTTCTCATAGCAAACCACTGAAGGGGCCACTATTTCTGCTGCCTCTGTTACGGTGCTGCCGCAATATCATGTGGGTGTGTGGATGTGAGTGCAGTGCACATATGCATTTGTGTGCAAATGCATACACAAAGTGTGGGTGTGTGTGTGTGTGTGTGTGTGTGTGTGTGTGTGTGTGTGTGTGTGTGTGTGTGTGTGTGTGTGTGTGTGTGTGTGTGTGTGTGTGTGTGTGTGTGTGTGTGTGTGTGTAAACAAACACTGTCTGTGTGAGACCAAGTGTTTGTATGGTTGTGTGAATATGTGATTGTGTGTATTGTATGTGTGTGTGCAAATGCATTTTTGTACACTGCATATGTGTTGTGTGTGAGTGTGTACTTGCAATAAGGCACATGTGTGGCTGTCCTTTTTCTCTCCTCCTCGTCCTCAATGCCCCCCCCCCCCGCCCCCCATCTCTCCGTCTCTCTGGGTCTTGCCTATGTTAGCTGAGACGTGAGCTGAAAATATGATGCAGGAGAAAGCCTTGAAGGTGCTGTGATTTAGGACTGAGCCGCAGGGCAGAAATTGGCCCATGAGGGTGTTTACTCTTCTTCTCATTTTCTGAGATCACCTGTGTCAGAGCCCATCTGTCCTCCTCTCTGTGGCCCTTCATCCAGGATTAGATTGCCAGATGATGATTGATAGTGTTTACGCCGGGTCTAATTCCGAGGAGTATTTTAAAGGCAGAAGATGCAAGAAAGGTATCGCCTTGCGAGGCAGTCCGATACCGCTCATCAAATCTTTCAAGGACATTGCGTGACCGATGTGAATTTAGCCGCCGCTTATTGCGGTGTCACACCCTTGACGACACGTTTGATAGTGACACTAACTAACACCCCCTCTCTCTCTCACTCCGCAGATAGAGGAGCTGGAGCAGAATTACGGAGGCCATCTGATCGCGAGGCGCGCGGCCCGCCGCATTCAGACGGCCTTCCGTCAGTACCAGCTCAGTAAGAACTTTCAGAAGATCCGCAACTCGCTGTCAGAGAGCAAACTGCCACGGCGCATCTCCCTGCGCCGCCCCGGTCCCGGTGGCCGAGGCCAGAACGCCACCCAGCGACACAGCTACACCCTGTTGGAGCCCGGAGGAGGACCAATACCGATACCCCCCCAGCGCCCTAAAACCCCTCCTCCTCCCCCCTCCCGTACCACCTCTCTGCCCGCCTCCCCTGCTCCTGTCCGGGCGGCTCCTCCGGCGACAGACCAAGCCCCAAATGTAGCCCCTGCAACCACACTCACACAGCTGGAGGACTGCTTCTCAGAGCAGGCAAGTGCTGCAGTGCCTTCAATACAGTACGTCACGCATTGTTCTCACTTGATACCAGAGCTCTCTTATACCGTGTGGCCATTCTGCAGCAGCTATTTTGTGTAAATCCTTGTATGAATAATAATAACAATTATTATTATTATAATACATGTATTTCTATTTAGCACCTTTTCAAGTCTGAGTTTCCGAGTACCAAGTAATTGACACAAGCACATAAGAAAAGCCACTATAATGTCAATAGAAGAGCATTAATGACATGATATGAGGAATAAAATGTTATGTTATATCATCTAAACAGTGTAGCAAGATACTAGATTGCAAAGCCACTGAAATGAAACAAAAGGTATGAAAACTAAAAAGTAAGCAAGGGGAGAAGATAAAATAAATTAATAAGTGACTGTTCCAGTAACACGGCCACTGCCAGCTGGCACTGGCTATAAGTTTCTTTCAAGGCTAGTACTGGATGTACTGTAGCTGTAGGTCTGGCCCGAATACTGGTTGGACTCAACCAAAGTATAAGACTTGATCACTTAGCCAGTTTCAAAAGTATTTCAAAACTAGCCTTCCTTTATCTCCACACGTGGCTTTCCATCACAGTTCAGCTACTGTATCATCTATCGCCGCGGACCATGTTTTGACTTGTATCCTGTCCTCACGGTCACGTTTTTCAGCTGCACTCCCTGGCACAGTCCATCGACGACGCTCTGCGTGGCTGGAGCATGGCGGGAGAAGGGGGAGAGGGCACGGGGATGCTGATAGACCCCGGCGCGTTCCGGGCGGCCGCCGAGAGCGCCTGCATGCCCCGCAGCGCCAGCTCCCTCCTCATGGCCTTCCGGGACGTCACGGTTCACATCGACAGCAACAGCTCCTACACCATCTCCTCCGCCACCGCCACCACCACCACCGTGGGCGGGGGAGGAGAGGCGGGCAGTCGGAAAGCCTCCATGAGCGGTGGAGGAACGGAGGCGGAGTTCCCCGCACCTCCCCCCAGTGAGGAGCTGGAGATGGGGGGCTCCAGGAGGGCCTCGGCGGTGCCCACTCTGGGGGGAGGCGTAGGGGGAGGGGGGTTGGAGGGGGAGAGTGGCTCGGAGCGACTGAGCTCCACCTCCACGACCACTTCGGTCCAGTCCAACCAGCAGCCCACCCAGACCTACACCCAGTACCAGCAGTACCAGTACACCCAGCCCCAGCAGGTTCCCGGGGGCCCCAGCGCGGAGGCCCTCCAGGCCCTGGTCCTCTCTCTGCCCAGAGACCGCTGCCAGGACCCGACATCGTGTCGCTCGCCGACCCTCTCCACAGACACACACCGCAAGCGTCTCTACCGCATTGGACTAAACCTCTTCAATGTGTGAGTGTCCCTACCAGAATCATCATCAGGATGAGAATCACAGTCAGGATCAAGATCAGGAAAACGATCAGGATCAGGGTCAGAATTAAGCCTAAGCATACTACACCCGAACAGACAAAGTTCGGTTCAGCTGGCTACAGACTACAATATGACATCATTCAGAGGATCGGGTGGGTGGGATTTGGGGTGTTCTGTGCCTCTGAGAGTATAACACATTGTATCAGAAAAACAAATACATTTAGAAAAAAATGGTATATAGAGGAAATTAAACAAAACAAAAATAAATATCAACCAATGTGAACACACAACCACAATAACAAAAGTCTTCAACCTGGGTCTCAGTTCAAGTCCCAGCCAACCATTAGTGTAGTAGTGTAGAGGAGCTGTCCATTCAGCACCACCCTGTTCTGTCATCATCAGTGTCCACTGTCCATGATAAAGAATAGCCTAGAAATGACAGATGGGAGAGATGGGAGCGGGAGATAAAAAAGGCCATGAACAATGTGACGTAGTCTCTCTGTATCTATAAATAGAGCCCACGGTTGACCTGCACTTCTTAGTTAATACCAATTAAAGTAAATTAACTCATGTGCATCAATGACATTGTGTCCTTTTCCAAGGTCC
>NC_137610.1:14198927-14213927 GCF_963280865.1 Gymnoscopelus braueri
CTCTCTCTCTCTCTCTCTCTCTCTCTCTCTCTCTCTTTCTCTCTCTCTTCTCTTTCTCTCTCTCTCTCTCTGTGTCTGTGCAGTTGTGTTGTAGATGAGATGGATTTCTCCGGCATGGAGCTGGACGAGGCGCTGAGGAAGTTCCAGGCTCACGTTCGTGTTCAAGGGGAAGCACAGAAGGTGGAGAGACTCATTGAGGCCTTCAGGTGAGACTGTCATGATGGATAGCGGCTCGCCATGCTCATGAACAGCTTGCCATGCTCATGAGCAGCCACAGGCTGTGTCCTTTAACCACGAGCCCTCACCCCTTAATCTCACTGATCTGCACTGGTAAAGTCAAAACTATTTGAAATGATTAGGCTCCCTTGGTTATCCATGCAAAATAATAAATATTCATGGTCGAGCGATGTAATGTGCGGTCAAATAGAAGGACACACACACACACACACACACACACACACACACACACACACACACACACACACACACACACACACACACACACACACACACACACACACACACACACACACACACACACACACACACACACACACACACACACACACACACACACACGCACACACAGGGGCATACATGCACGCACGCATGCACACACACATTAGAAGCAGTATTGGAAGCCAGAGCACTGCTAATTATTGCTGTTGCTGTTGTACACTTAAGCTGAGGTCTCCAATATGCGCTGTTTTGTTATTGGCCAGGAAGTGTGCCACTTGTGTTTTGAATAGTTGTGCTGGCGCACCCGGTCCTGGGGGCTTGGCCACACTCTGCATGCCGACTTTGCATTCTGAGGGGTGATTAAACAGAAATCAAGTAACGGAAGGAAGTTGAACCTGGCGGAGCCCTCTTCCTCTTTGAGTCTCTTGGAGGAGACTTTGCAATACTTGCAGAACACACAAATGTTCTCCCCTAAAGCTGTTACAATTTGTTTGAGAGATATTTGTGGTTCTGACATTTTTTGCCCCTTCATAAACAAATACGGTATTAATGTTGGATGAAAGTGTTGAAAACACTGGACAATGTTGTTTCCCACCCTGACCTCAAACAATGTGACAATGTGTTGCTAGTCAGATTTTTCCTCTTGTGATTGGCTAACAAAATTGATTTGTTTTTAAAAATCTGAAAACCTTTTAGCGCCTTGTGCATTTAGGCTGTCATCACCGCTCCAAGTCAGACTTAAACCCTGACATACTGCCAGAAGCTCTGGGTACGAGGTTGCTGCATGCCAGGCACAAATCGAAATAAAAGACCCCCCACCCCCAATCAATAGCAATTTATGTCGATGTCTTATAGCCTCATCAGTCTCTGATTGTGTCAATCATGAATGCATTGCAGATTCCAGGCAATCTGTGAGTGTTCTATTTGGACAAAAAAAAATGCTGTGTGTGTGTGTGTGTGTGTGTGTGTGTGTGTGTGTGTGTGTGTGTGTGTGTGTGTGTGTGTGTGTGTGTGTGTGTGTGTGTGTGTGTGTGTGTGTGTGTGTGTGTGTGTGTGTGTGTGTGTGTGTGTGTGTGTGTGTGTGTGTGTGTGTGATAGCAGCACGCCCAGTAGTGTTTTAAATGCGGTAGTCTTGCAATCCCAGATTTAACCACCAGGCGATGGCAGCTTCACTGTTCTATCACGGTTCTGGGGGCTTGGTTCAAAGTATGGGAAGCCATTGGAAACCCCTCATTGGCTGGTCTTTAGCCAATAGGGAGAAAGTGAGAAAGTAACGAGAAAGTGACGACAAGTTGCAGCGTCTGTTTATTTACAGCTTTGCCGAGCTGTAAAAAGGAGGGGACCAGGTATAGGTTTTATAGGGTTTTAGTGGTTAAGACCAGAACATTCAGGTTCCTGAAGTTGTCGGCATCCTTAAAACTCCAGACATATTACTGCAGGCCAGGTTAAATAATTGTGCAATAAGGCAGATGTTTTTGAAGCATTTGATCTAGTGGGATCTAATAGAAAACATTACAAATATTCCATAATCTCTGTAGAGTGTACTGTTGTAAACAGTGCTATTATTTATTTTAAAGGATTAGACTTCAGTTTATCAATGAAAACTCAGACAGTACATTCTGCTGTTGTAGCTCATCCAAGTGTCAGGATATTATGAAGAAGGGCAGACATTCTGTGTCCTTGCAAAGTTGTTTGGAAGTATTTGTCTGTCTCGGTATCCGCACAAATACATATTTATAAGTGAATTGATATTCATGAGGTTTTGGCCTGTGTTGTTGTGCCCTGCTTGCTTTGTCATCGTGGCAACACGCCCACCCATCCTGACAATTTATGAGCATACTTGCAGACTGAAACTCATTACAATATCAACAAGACCTTGCAGACCTTACTTACTCGTACACTCATCTATGATGTACAAACACCTTCCAGCTGCTCGCCAGTTAGTGGACATACCTGGCTGTCAAAGTCCCGAGAGTGAATCCCTCTCTATACTGAAACGTTTTAAAAATATCGTTATAGACAAGGATGTGATGACACAATGCGAGAGTACGGACTAGCCGACACCAACTCAGGACTCCTGGATCGCTGCCCTTCACTCCCTCCTATCAGGCATCAGTGTCTGGAGCTCTGCAGTGTTGCTGGCTCCACTGTCACGCCGCAGTGTGTCTTATATGCAGGTGGTGCCTGTCTATTCCCTCCCAGCTGTGCTCGCCATCAGTTCCAGCCAGGTGCCTGGCACATTGTCCAGCCAGCCTCATCCTTCTCTCTCTCTCTGACCCTGTCCGTGACCCCCCGGGGGGCCTCCTTAGAGGTCCACATTCCTGATGTGGTCCGCCCATCACGTGACATCAAGTGCCATTCATAGCATTTTCGTGTAGACACCATTCAGGGCCTTTTCCTGCGTTGATGTTAGCGTCCATGATGTCTCGGCCCCATACAGCAGTACTGATTCTTCTGTAGACACAGAGGATTTATCTACAAAATGACAAATTGTCTGCCAGTTTCTGACCTTGATATGTCCTTTAAAATGTCTACATTTTCATGGACATCTGATTTACAGTTTTCAGTCATATCAATCATATTGTGGACGTGGATGTCAGGACTGCATGTTGCTTACTAGCTGGCAGCTGCCAATGGCTCTTACTTGTTATATGCTCTGATTGTTGTCCAGTTTTGCCGTGTTGTTAGGGCTATTCACAGTATGTTGTCTGCTATATTTACTTGTTTTAACCCTAAACCCCTAGATAAAGTTTTTCTTCTGTCACGCTAGGAGTTGTGTTGTTTCTAATGCCCCCATCTCGAGGCTAATGCCTCTTGCCAGGCAGTTATTGTAAATAAGAATGTATTCTTAATGATCTGCTTGGTTAAATAAAGGTAATTGCTCCTCTCATTTATGTTCCACCCGTGCCAGCTTCTGACCTTCATATGTTCTTTAAATGTCTTCAGATTGCTCTTAGTTTAAAACATTCTTTGAGTGCCCTCGTGACTTCAACTTGACCACATGGTGTTATGCTGGGTCTGAAGTGGGACCTGTGTCAGATGACTGTACTGAACGGGTCACGTTTATTCCCTGAGCCAGCCAATAGCTGGATACAAGTATCAGCTAAATGCCTGAAATGTAATTACAAGTGATGAGGGGAACCACTTCAAGCAAGCAGTGGTAGGAGAGGAGAGGAGAGTCCATAATGGAGTTAGTGGGTCTGTTGCCATGTTTTCACTGCAGGTCAGAGCAATGCAGGGACTATAGCAGGAGGACCACAGACATCCCCTTTCATGTCTGTTATGTAAAACAGTTGTTATGTCATCTGTTTGCAATGGGTTGTAGGCTGTCATGAGTAGTTTTTTCACCGGGAGAGGTGTATACAGTGCCAGCTGGCATACAACTTTCATATGCAGATAGGGAGATAGGAGAAGCTAGTGTTTAAAGGAAAGGGTTATGTAAAAAAGGGGATACGTACAAAATACATACAGGAATATTGTGAACGGGCTGCATAGGCATGAACAGGCAAATGCACACCCACATGCTCAATATGTCAAGTACCCACTCAAGAACTCATACACAAGATGATACACATACATACATACATACATACATACATACATACATACATACATACATACATACATACATACATACATACATACATACATACATACATACATACATACATACATACATACACACTATTCCTCTGTGTCTCTAGCCCCCTCTCTCTCTCAGGCACACACACACACACACACACACACACACACACACACACACACACACACACACACACACACACACACACACACACACACACACACACACACACACACACACACACACACACACACACACACACACACACACACACACACACACACACACACACACACACACACACACACACACACACACACACACACAAGCCACTGAAGACAAATGAGTGTGTGTGTGTGTTAGAAGGGAAGATAGGGAGAGAGCTAGGGGAGGGTTACAAAAACGTGGGGGGTTAGTGGAGCCCGTAGGCGGCGATGGAGCGGAGGTGGTCCTAATCATGCACTCTCTCTCCGTCTCTGATCTTAACGACAGACAGTATACCGTTAGCCTAACTGAGGCAGAATCCCCGTCACACTGTCAAGTGTCGTGTCTCTAGAGTCACTCAGCCTCTCTGTCTGCTACAGAGGCTGTTCTTTTCCTGTAAAAGCCTAGAGACAATGTGGGCTGATACGTTGTAACCTACGGCACGCACTGCAGTGCTAACGATATGATGCCTGCTGGTCAGTCACAGTGCAGCATCTGTGCTACATCTGCCCGCAGCAACTGACAACTAGTTTAACACCAGGGAAGACACGGTCAGTGGAAGCTGAAGTGCAAACACCAACAATTATTCCTTCCGGAAATACCCGTCAGCATAAAACCACGGCATCACCGGCCCAAATAGCACGCCTAAGCAACAAATACACATTTCAAAGCATTAAATTGCAGCCGGTGCTCTTAACCAGAGCTACTTACAAGTGCACTTGTAGAACAAACTTCATTTCATAGATCGCCTAAATTATTAGCACATAGAAAACATTCCAGGGATCATAGATGGTCAGACAATGCTTTCAGTTGCTCCTCAGTTGTCTTGTAGGGCCTTTATTGTTGAGAGCTCACACAGAGGTAAATAAAGTACAGGGTTCTCTCTACATCTCTAGACTAGAACAACTCTTGTCTTGTTTTCATTATAGTTGCATGGCGGTGTCACGCACCGGAAATAGCTGATCTACAAGCTCACAACGGGTTGTACAACAGCCGCATGCAACCATGTACTGTATACACTCAGGCTTTAGTCGCTGCACAGAATATTTATGTATGTTACGTCCCTAATAGTTGGTCTAGTGCAGGGGTGGGCAACTTCGTAGATGGTGAGGGCCACAAAATTTCCTCAATCACTCTGGGGGGCCGCATTGTTTATCGGCAGGGACCCCCCCCCCCCCCCCCCCGTTGGCAAAACGGTCCGGGGGCGGTGCGCCGGTTCGGACCAAAATTCCAGGGCTGAATTTTGGTCCCAGCCCGCCCCTGTTTATCGGCACTCTCGCCAGTAGTACCCCATTACTCAAAAAGCCCATAATAGTCACATATGTGATAAATAAGGGATATTAACTATTATTATTTGTTATAACTGTGTTTTTATTTAGCATTTAGTAATGCTTCTATCAACTTACTACAGCTGTACTGCTAAACAAAACTTCACATTCCTGAGTATGCCTTTCAGAGTATTGCTGTAACCTTGGCTTAAAAATATACAAAAATGAACACTAGAATTATAGTTAATAAGGCTTCTATTAAAATAAACGACAGTGCGCTCTACTGGTGGACTGTTGTAATTAAAATGGTTCATGGAAAGTTGCATGTTTGGAACAGTTGGCAATAGTTCACCATTTCGGATATGTTTAGATTACTTTGTTTTTCTTTGTGATTAAAATTGATTTTGGCCTGGGGCCGCATTGAGTGACGGTGCGGGCCGCATGCGGCGGCCAAAACTAAAACCAAAACTCACTACCTAAATAAAATAACGATCTAACCAAATCAAAGAGAAACAAAAACCTTCCTTCTCTAACAAACAGAAATCACAACAGGTGGCACTCACCTCTGTACTAGAGTGAATAAACAGAACATTACCTATGTGTAGTAATGTACAGGGTACCCCAGAATTAAAACTACCCCTCCCTGTACCAACAGCAGGCTTACCAAGCAATGACACAAACTTAAAGGACTGAATTGAACCCGACTGTCTCAGAGATTATAAGTGGAGGTATGGCAGGGGATCAAGAAAAAACATGACAGTACACAGGTGAATTATATAGGTGGTGGAATGATGACTGGACGACCAACCAGTGGTAAGAGGCGGAGTTGAATGCTGATTGAATGATGGAGTGATGAGTGCATTGGGCTGGACCTGGAAATGAATGATAGACAGAGGGCAAAAAGCAGAGGGAAGAAAACTGAACAAACACAGACAACACCACAAGTGCATGCCTGACGGCAATACACGTTGACAGTATAAATATGTCCTATTCCTCCTAAATAACAGCGGTGTCCTGTTTGTCGCCCTCAGCCAGCGTTACTGCATGTGCAACCCAGACGTGGTGCAGCAGTTTCATAACCCAGACACCATCTTTATCCTGGCCTTCGCCGTGGTCCTCCTCAACACTGACATGTACTCACCAAACATCAAACCCCAGCGCAAGATGGGCCTTGACGACTTCATACGCAACCTGAGAGGTAGGTGTGTTTGTGAGTGTGAGTGTGAGTGTGTGTGCGCAAGGGCGCCGATACCGTGGGTGCCTCGGGGCTAAAGCACCCAGGTGAAATGAGGAGCACCCACTGGGTGCTGGTCAAAAAAAAAAGAATAAACCGAATTAACCGAAATAAAGTTACAAAACCCCCCCAAAAAAGTAAATTATCCGGCCAAAACCCGAAAGATTTTGCACATGCGTGCGCGAGCGGGGCACACATGCACACGCGCGCAGCACGCTTGCATGTGTACCGGGTTGCGCACGTGCGTGCGTGCGTGCGTGCGTGCGTGCGTGCGTGCGTGCGTGCGTGCGTGCGTGCGTGCGTGCGTGCGTGCGTGCGTGCGTGCGTGCGTGCGTGCGTGCGTGCGTGCGTGCGTGCGTGCGTGCGTGCGTGCGTGCGTGCGTGCGTGCGTGCGTGCGTGCGTGTGTGAGTGACGGGGAGAGGGGAGATCAGGGGATCGAGAGATAGAAAAGAAAGGAAAAGAGATGGAGAGATGAGAGGAGAGGCCATGTTCTGTGCTTTCTTCTGATGGTTTCATCTGTTTTTATCCTCCAAGCATCAAAGGAACTGATGGATACAGTAGCAAAAGAAATTAAGAGAGGGAAAGAAAGTGTGTGTATGCATAAGAGTGTGTGTTTGTGTGTGTGTGTGTGTGTGTGTGTGTGTGTGTGTGTGTGTGTGTGTGTGTGGGGGGGGGGGGGTCAGGGTCTCTGAGGAGAAGGGATGGTATAATGAATTGCAGACATGTTTCAACATTTATCACAAGTGGTGTTTGAACATCAGTTATTTTTAGAGCTCTCTCTCTCACACGCACGCACGCACGCACGCACGCACGCACGCACGCACGCACGCACGCACGCACGCACGCACGCACGCACGCACGCACGCACGCACGCACGCACGCACGCACGCACGCACGCACGCACGCACGCACGCACGCACGCACGCACGCACGCACGCACGCACGCACGCACGCACGCACGCACGCACGCACGCACACACACACACACACACACACACACACACACACACACACACACACACACACACACACACACACACACACACACACACACACACACAGGACCCATCAGAGTCATTCATAGGAAAATAGAGGATGTAAATTAAGATAAAATTTTCTCACCCAAAACAGCCAGACTTAAAGTCACACTATAGTTTTGGGTATCAGTGGCCACTTTAGACACAAATAACATGGCAGCCAACATCATTAAGAAGTTACATACTGTTGTGCCGCTTTGACCCAGGTTATCAATGAACAATGCTGGTGCTCTCCAATGTGGTTCAGTCAGAAAATACTCTGGTCATAGATTAGATTTAATCATTTATTACAACAAATTGAATACAGCTAAACTTGGTGTTGATAGCTCTTTAGACTAGAGCCATGCAAGACTGTGGACTAGAAGGTGCTACCTCACATTCTCTATTCATAGATGTTGCGGTTATTACCTGTTTCTCCAAGGTTACTGAACTTACCTGAATAAGTGATTCAGTGTTGACTAAACATAATTTACATCGGTTTATAAGTCATGGACTTTTGAATTTTTATCAATCTTTCAATCAATGTTTCCCACAGGGACGATTTTTGTCTAGACTTCGAATTAATCAGTACTTTAAGATGGATTAAAATGGATTAAAAAGGCTGACCTTCCATGCACCCGTGTTCCCTCAGGGGTGGATGATGGGGCTGACATTCCCAGGGACATGGTGGCAGGCATTTATGAGAGGATCCAGCAGAGAGAACTACGCTCCAACGAAGACCATGTCACCTACGTCAGCCGCGTGGAACAGTCCATCCTGGGCCTGAAAACTGTGAGTCCGCTATTAGTTGCTTGTGTGTGGTGAGCAAACCTGTACTTTAATCCTCGTGGGAGAGCCAAATGTTATCACTTGAAGTACATCTTCTACCACTTATCCGGAATTGGGTTTGCAATTGTTCGTGTGTGTGTGCGTGTGTGTGTGTGTGTGTGTGTGTGTGTGTGTGTGTGTGTGTGTGTGTGTGTGTGTGTGTATAGTGTGTGTGTGTGTGTGTGTGTGTGTGTGTGTGTGTGTGTGTGTGTGTGTGTGTGTGTGTGTGTGTGTGTGTGTGTGTGTGTGTGTGTGTGTGTGTGTATAGTGTGTGTGTGTGTGTGTGTGTGTGTGTGTGTGTGTGTGCGTGCGTGTGTGTGTGTGTGTGTGTGTGTGTGTGTGTGTGTGTGTGTGTGTGTGTGTATAGTGTGTGTATAGTGTGTGTGTGTGTGTGTGTGTGTGTGTGTGTGTGTGTGTGTGTGTGTGTGTGTGTGTGTGTGTGTGTGTGTGTGTGTGTGTGTGTGTGTGTGTGTGTGTGTGTGTGTGTGTGTGTGTGTGTGTGTGTATAGTCTCTACTTGAACTTGTGTTGTCTAAACTGGTGTTAATTCTCTTAACCTCTAGTGCCTCTTAAGCCTTATTTATACAGTGTAAGACAACCCCTATGAGCCAGAGTTTTTGGCTCTTGGACTTAATTTGGAAAGTCTGTAGGCTGTGAGCCACTTGGCTAATACCTCCTGAAATTTCTAGCGGCTCACAATAAATCATCGTCATTACAGTAATGCTTCGCAGCTTTGACTGGCTGATTATAAATGCCCAGAGCCACGATGAACCATAGCTTTTCTTATACAGTACAGTATACAACTACGGCTTTATCTCTCACTGTCATCTCTTATCTCTCTCCTCTCCTCTGAACTGCCATCCATCTACTCCTACTCTCTCTTGGAACTCTGTCCCTCTGTAGATCTTGGCTGTGCCCCACAGGCGTCTTGTGTGCTGCTGCCGTCTGTTTGAGGTTCCCGATGCCAACAAGCCTCACAAACAGAAGCTGACCCAGCTCCAGCGAGAGGTCTTCCTCTTTAATGACCTGCTGCTGGTAAGGATGTAATGGCCTTTAATTACTTGTCCTGGAGGAGCACAGGCACCAGGATGCAGTCCCAACATAAGAATACAAAAATATTGCTGTTGAATGTGTAATTCATTGCAAATTAGTGATTTTAATTTCATGTACTGTAATTTTAAAGGTTTAGACTTTGCATGTACAGTAATGTTAAACGTTTAGACTTTGCATGTACTGTAATGTTAAAGGCTTAGACTTTTTAGACACTTTAGATAGAATACATTAACTTAACGTGCCCCCATTTTTTACAGACACAAAAATGCATGAATGATCTAAAATCAAGTACAGAACAATGAGAGTAATTTAAACACTTTAAACCTAGTGTCCCTATTTTGGGCATGTAATTTGGTGAACATTTTGTAATACTTTCAAAAATCTTCATAAATTATGAAAATAGCTGTCTGCTACTTGTAGACACCTGAGTTTACGTATTGTCCACTTATGAGGGAGTGGATGTACTATAGCACCCTCATTACCTCTCTCATCTCATCTCAACTTACTGTACAAATGTTAATGGACCATACTTGCGACAATACAAGTATGTCATAATTGTGATATCATACATACATTGTTTTTGATCTAGCATTTGTTTACATTCTCCTCATAGTCATAAAAAGTTACTTATAATTGAAACAGTGTTGGCTAAACATCATTGTTGTCAGGAACAGGCTCTCAAACATAAAGTAGGACCCAAAAGCAGGAAATTGTGCTGTTATCACGTTATGGATGTTTGAATTTAAATTTGTTAAACAATCTTTTCTCAGAAAAAAATCGTTAGACTTTTCAAGATATTTAGTGTGTTGAATTACTGATTTCATACAAGTTTCAAGTCTCTGCAAGTACATTTTCATACAGTCCTGACATGAAAGGAATCCAGTGGCTTCCTCAAAAACAAAACAAGAAAACTGAAAATGGTGAACAGTGCTGTCAAGTCAGTTATAGTCAGTGGGCTAAGCATGCCAGATCAGATCTGTATGGTCCTTTAAAATAGATCTCGAAGGAGTCATCTGGTGTCTTTCATGTCAGTGTGTCACCATGTGGTGTTTCTGTCTCCAGATCCTGAAGCTCTGTCCCAAGAAGAAAAGCTCAGCCTCCTACACCTTCTGCAAAGCCATGGGGCTGCTCGGCATGCAGTTCCACCTCTTCAGCAACGAATGTAAGTTGGTACGCACAATACTACAGCAGCAATCTGTTGTCGTGTTCATGCTCCGTGCAGCTCAACCAAAGCGGCAGTTTTGCTGCTGAACCAACAGGATTTTCCTCTCTTCATTGACAGAGCGATGCATGATATTTGGAGTCTTCTGCAGCATCTTGCTGTCAACAGGATTTGCAGTAGTTTGTGTAGTTATGACAATTTCCTGATAGATTATTCACTTTACCCACTGCTGCCAGGCAACAAACACCTCCAGCTAAAGAGCTGCAAGCATACGTTTTGGCCAAGTGTTCCTACCTCCAGCTAAAGAGCTGCAAGCATACGTTTTGGCCAAGTGTTCCTAAGCAACAGAATCTTTGAATTATTAGGGCATACTGTAAACATTGGTAGAAGTACATTTACTCAAGTACTGTACTTAAGTACAGTTTTGAGTTACTTTTACTTGAATATTTCCATGTTTTGATATATTATACTTATATTATTCTTCACTTTAGCTATTCAAAAATAGCAGATCTAGAGTTTAACAATTCTGGGACAAAGTACTTTTTCATTTTTGTCTCCGCCAGGCCGAAAGGCATGGCGAGAGAGTATGTTTTCGCCCCTGTCCGTCCGTCAGTCCGTCCGTCCGTGTGTCCGTCCGTGTGTCCGTCCGTGTGTCCTGTCTGTGTGTTAGCAGCTAATCTCTGGCACCGTTGGCCCGGTCGCTCCGAAACTGTGCACACACACTCCCTGGATGCCAATTCAGAACCTCTGCCCCAGTTTTTTCATATGGGCCTGTTATAGCGCCACCAGGAGGCCGATTTGTGCAAAACCCCTTTTTTTTACATTACTCCTACAGATTTTATCCAAACGTCATGCAAATCGGTACACAGTATCTCTATAGTCATGTGATCAACACAAATCTGTCCGATTGCCCATATTCCATCCTCATTGCCTATGGTTGGCTTCCAAAGTTTGCAGGATTGGTCCGTTTTGAACAAAAAGCCTCAAACTATGCACGCAGCTTGCGATTTCCCTGAATTTTCACACGCACATTCCCACTAGGCCGAGGAAGAAATGCCACCCTTTTCACATTGGCCTGTTATAGCGCCACCAGCAGGTCTAATTTAGATAAACACATTTTTGGAACAAAATGCCTCAAATCATGAATGCAGTGTCCGATTGCCGTGAAAGACCTAAGAATAAATGGCACCCTTTTCACATTGGCCTATTATAGCGCCACCAGGAGGCCACAATAACGTACCTGACCTGGCGGAGACCTGTGCTCCGAGGAGCACTTTTTCTAGTTTTTGTTAGAATGAAAGGTTGAGATGAAAGCAGTGCGCAGTATTGTGTCATGATGATGTGTCCCACCAGACTACGCCCATGGCATCACCATGCTGAGTCCGTTCACGTCAGAGAAGAAACAGCTGGTCAGTTTCTGCTCCCCCAGCGGAGAGGAGCTGAGGAAGTTCGCTGAGGAGCTCCGGGAATCGATCGCCGAGGTCAACGAGATGGAGCAGATACACATCCAATGTAAGCAAGGACACGTGCATCCATCAAACACACACATTTCAATGCTAACATACCAACATATTCAGTGGTGTAAGGTAACTAAGTACATGTACTCAAGTACTGTACTTAAGTACAATTTTGAGGTACTTTTACTTTACTGGAGTATTTCCAATTTGCAGTACTTTTACTTCTACTCCACTACATCTCAGAGGCAAATATTGTACTTTTACTCCACTACAATTATTTGAAAACTTTAGTTACTAGTTACTTTGCAGATATAAATTATTACATTACAAAACATACTTTAACCATTTTAGCACTATTTTATACCTAGGCTATTTGAAAATAGCAGATCTACAAGCTCACAACGCGTCGCATTGCGACGCGTTGTGAGCTTTCATTTCAGTACTTTTACTTTTGGTACCTTAAGTACATTTTGATACCAATACTTTTGTACTTTTACTCAAGTACATTTTGAACACCTGACTTTTACTTGTAACAGAGTACTTCTGCATTGCAGTATTGATACTTTTACTTAAGTTAAAAATGTGAGTACTTTTTCCACCACTGAACATGTTGAGAAATTCTGACCAAATCTGACAAGAAGTATTTTTTACCTACAGTATATATATGAAGTTGAAGGAAGTCAAAATACTACATTGACACACACAAATGATTGGTTGGTTTTCTTTGGGGTCCCGTAGGGGAGATGGACAGGCAGCAAGGTATCCAGCCACACAGTGTGCACACCAATGGCAGCGGAGTGGAGACACACACAGGTCACGGCTCTCCTCTAGGTACTGCCATTTTGGGCTTTTTTTTGCACACGGCACAACACAAATATGCTAATTCAGACACAGGAAGCACACAGGACATCTGTGCTCAAGATGGACTGGAAAGTAGGCCAGCCACGTGGGAACAAGTGAATAAGGATGAAACGGAATGAAAAAAAAAAGTCCCTTGCAACAAAAAAAGAAATACATTCATATTTTCATTGTAGAAATGAAACAGTCACTGTACTTTACAGCACTGGCTCTCAAAGTGGGGTCCAGGGACCCCCATGGCTCCTTGAGGTGATTCCACGGGGTCCACAGCAAAAAAAACACTTTAAACACTCGAGCCCTATTTTATTATTCAGCTATTCGAAAATAGGCGATATAAAAGCAAAAAAAATGCTGCTTTACAGTAAGTATCTCTTTGCATCTAAAGAGCCTTCTTTGTGTTGCTGTTTCTCGGGCCGTGTTCTGTTCCATTTAAAGCAAGAACTTTGCCTTCCGCTTGTTTAGCGACTTACCCGTGCAGCTGTCTCTCCCCCACAGGGCAACAGGATGCGTACGATAAAACCGGCAACAACAATACAGTTGAGGTGAGTGTCACGTGCCCCTTCCTCTAATCAGGTAAGTGGTTTGTGTGTTTCGGTGGTGAATGGTGATAGAGTTTCATCTGCGAGCGCGTGTGGTCAGTCAGAGAATGTGCTTTCATTCCGAGAGGAGAGTGTTTTAAGTGCTTTACGCTTCGCTTTATCAAAACGGTGCCGGGGCACGCCCACACTGTGCAGCCGAGAACCTGCTGAACCCGGCCTGCTGAGTGGAGTCTGCTTTAACCACTAGAACCTCGGCATTCAGGGGGGGAACATTCGCAGAAAATAGCCGATCTACAAACTCATAAGGCATTTAAACATTTAAACATTTAAGGCATTTTTTTGTATTTTGAAAATCATTTTAAAATAGTGAAAATAGCCGATCTCCATCGACACGTTGTGAGCCTGTAGATCGGCTATTTGAACTATTTTAAAATGTTTTTCAAAATAGTGAAAAATTACAAAGAAGTTTAAGCATAAGGGGTAAGGCAAGATAGGGCCCTTGGTGTAGACCTGAAAATGAGTTCACCAAGTACAGTGCAACTCCGCTTTACTAAGTATAGAGGGTCTAAGTCAGGGGTGTCAAACACACGGCCCGTGGGCAAAATGCGGCCCGCGGAGGAGTCCAATGTGGCCTGCGACATGATTTTCAAAAAAGGCAAATCAGCTTTCTCTCCCCAGCTGTGGCGCTCGTTAACAGTTTATTCAACTACTTCTTCTATTACTGGAAGAAGCAAGTGATTGAGATGAAATTTCATGCTGGCTCCCCCATGCCACTTTGGATATTTTTTTAAATATAATAATTATAAAGGTAGTTGTTTTCTTTTTTTTTTAAATATATTTTTTTAAACATAATCATATTATTTTGATTCATTGATTTGTTCTTAATATTACATTATTGTCCATCACTTCAATAAAAAAAGACTGAGTTTGATTGTTGGAAGCACTCAGGCCTGCACAAAAAAATAATTTGTAGTTATAGCTTAGACAGTATTTGAAATTGAATTATTCTACTTTCAAATGGTTTATTGGGGCTCCTTAAACAAAAATAGCATTCTTTTCTCACCTCTCATACCAAATTTGTGGTAGCCTACAACCGTAATACCAAGAATTAAAGTCAATAATTTAAGTAGCTATTCTTAATAATGAACAATATTTGTAAAGTAACGTATAGGCTACTGTAGTTAATATCAGTGACTGACAACAGGCTGAAAAGCAAAGCCAAGTGACAGCTGTGTAAGTGAACGCACGTGAGCGAGTATGTGCGTCTGCAACTGGTCGCGGCCCTTATCAAATCACCTTTCGCCCAATACGGCCCTCACTCCGAAATGAGTTTGACACC
>NC_137610.1:14218927-14234427 GCF_963280865.1 Gymnoscopelus braueri
CGATGAAGCATTATATTAGGCTTCACTGTGGAGCACCCTCAGTACTCAGTGCACCCTCACACCATGTTTCTAATGGAGATTTATAAAGAGCAACATGTTTACTAATAGAATCTTTCTAAAGTTTTCTGTTTGAAGAGAATGAGAGAATAAAGTAGTTTTTACTCTGTCTGGAAGTCTGAGTTTGTGTTTGCATATGTATTTGCATATGTGCACATGACTGTGTTTGTGTGCATACCTCGTGTGTGTGTGTGTGTGTGTGTGTGTGTGTGTGTGTGTGTGTGTGTGTGTGTGTGTGTGTGTGTGTGTGTGTGTGTGTGTGTGTGTTTGTGCGCGCGTGCGTGCGTGGTTGCGAGCGCGTGTGTGTCTTGTGTTGTTCCCCAAGCTGTCTATGTTCATATTTCTTCGCCAGTGTCTGCAACTCTAGCGCTGCTGCCCTCTCTAATGAATGCAGCAGCAATTTGCAGCAGGTGTGCTTGGACCATGGTGGAATGAAGGAGCCACTGGGAAATGTCTTCGGCAGCGTTTTGCGGTGCTGCTACAATGCCCTGCATGCAGTCATTAGAGAGTGCAGAGTACTGAGACACTATTGACAAGAATGCTTAGGCAGATGTGATTTTGGAATGTAACAAGCATTCTGATAGGCTGAGGACAAAGACAATAAGGCAGGGTGAATCAGCAGTGTAGAGTTAGGCAGAACACAATTTGGCCAAAATATGACTTAGGCAATTATGCTATGAGGCTAACAATGTGTGAAAAGTTTGGCGAATGAGTTATACAGTATATCATTTTAAAGGTCTGTATGAGCTCTATCAGACAAATGGTAAAAGAATTATGGTCATTACACGTTTTACTTTTTAAAATAAAGGCATGGTCAGTATCATGCCAGTATGGTCAGTACAGTATGTCAGTATGACCACATCTGTATAAAAGTGTAGATTGCGTAAAGGTAGGGTAAGTGATTTTCTTTGGTTAACATAAGTGTCAAATGGCTCTATATTCTGATAGCACTCATTGCTATAGAGCATTTGCTCTTTATTAAACAGAAAATGCATTTTCAGGTTAGAATACCAATTTTATCCAATCAGGATAGAGAACTCAGACAGGATACAGATTACACAAGTGACATTGGAAGTGATAACACAAAGAAATGAGCAGACAAAATTGGAACTGGAACACTATAAAAATGAAGCTGATAAATGGGTACTCTCCTGATTGGCTGAAATTTCGTCACCAATTCATTTTGTTTATCAAAGAGCTGGAGAGACAGGGAGACTCCTGTTACTGAACAAACGCTCTATAGCAATGATCAGAATATAGCCTATAGTGCTTTAACCTTTTAACAAAAAAACTTTTGTTTTAACCAAAAAATATCGATGTTGTTTTTGATTAAATAATTACAATCAATGAAAAGTTATTTTTTGCTCTCCTGCAAAATTCTGAAAATGTCACTTACTCACTTTGCGCTCCAAGCTCTCGATATATAGTACCTGTCACTGCCAAGTTAACTCCTATTGGTCTAGGGGAGGTTGTAGACAAACTGTCTCCTCCAATACACATTCTTTTCACCTGACTGTCAAGGTGTTATGTGTACAGAGGAACATACTATCTCTCCCAGTTCCGCTCACCAACCTGTAGGAGTCACAACTGCTGCGACGGAGTGCCCTCCCCTGCCAGCTTCCCACCATAGACAGTAAAAAGGATGGACAAAGTTACACCCATAGACGCTACAGACCGTGAATGAAGCCTATTTTTCAGCAATTTCAAATCCGCCATATTTCTTTATCTGGAGCACAGAAATGAATGCTATTGGTTGGGACCAGAGCGGGGGTGAGGAATTAATGCTATTGGTTGTGTAGCTTGTCAATCAAATCATCACAAGATAGCCACGCCCCTCCTACAGCATACCCTACTTTATCATCAATTTTAAAATAAATGGGACCATAATTTACCAAAACGCATATCATGGTGATTGAAAGAAGACTTTAAACTAGCGACTGGAAACATACAGTATTTATGACAATGTTTATTAAGGTAATAAAATCAAGTTCGGCAAAAACCCACCCGCTTGAATCGAGAGTTCTGACACCAGCAAGTATGAACTGTCACTTCCTAAACAGCCTCAATTTACAACTCAGAAGCTGGCCCCTTGCTTCCCACCCATGGATTTGGGCGCCCAGCCAAGCCGGAGCCCGGAGGCACTATGGAGGCACCCCTGTCTCCATGGTGGTGGGCAGGACATTTACCCTTGGGTGCACCCAGGCGACCCTATTGCTTCCCCATTAGCCACTTAAAGGGATATTTCACTTTGGGGTCATTTTAACGTCTACTCAGACACGCCCCCTTCCTATACAACCCCATTGTAACTTCAAACTCCATTTTAACCATGATAGCTTCATCGAAAACATCCGTCTTTGGTTCTGGTCACTCATACTGCCCTCCTAATACATGAGGGGGCCTCCTTTTTTTATTGTATAGAAAGAACTATAAAAAATTATTGAAAAAAGTCATTGGAAAAAAAAAAGTTGGAGTTTGAAGTTAGTGGGTTTGTATAGGAAGGGGGCATGTCTGATAAAATGAATATTAAATATCTAAATACTGAGCTCACAAAAGCCTGAGTAGACGTTAAAATGACCCCAAACATGTTTGAAAGGGAAATATCCCTTTAAGCGAAGTTCCTCAGGGCTCTATGCTAGTGTGTTTTGAGTTTTCTGTTATTGTGGGGAAAGCTTTCGCTGAAAATAGCCGATCGACAAGCTCACAACGCTTCACAACATGACGCGTTGTGAGCTTGTCGATCTGCTATTTTCTGTGAAAGCTTTCCCCCACAATACGGATGCTGGGTTTAAGTGGATAATGAAGTTGAGAAAATTTGACAGAGTGGTTATAGTGAATAGTGAATATCAGCATTTAGACTGCAAATATTGCGATCACACTTTTATGTCATATCACCCAGCTCTGCATCTATGAGTGTGCGTTAATGCTTGTATGTGTGATACTGTGCATGTGCAGCATAACTGATGAATCTATTCTATTGTTAAGAACCACAACAGCAGTGTACAGTATAAGTTGTTTCGTATAACAATGTCAACACAGATATATTTGCCAGAAATACATACACAATAATACATTGAACAGGCTTTCACAGGCAAGACAGCCAAGGGCATTTAAAGGGTAAGGTGTGATTTATTTATCTTTTTTTCAACCTGGGTCCAATTCTCCTAGCTGATGAGTTTCACATGCTTTGTCCAATGCCTTCATGTGCAGTGTAAACTAGTTTACATCTTAGTGCTGAAAGTATCAAATAGACTATTAACTGGGTGTTATGTGATGTAATGATAATAAACACTATAAGCATTAGTGTATTGTGCTTTATAAGGTTTGTGTGTTGGCCCCACTGGATTTTTTTTTTTTTAAATGACCGCTGGGCACGATGAAAACAACTAGGGAAATAGGCCAGGTTGAAAAAATACATCCTTTAAACCATTAAGCCTTAAGGTCTTCAGGTGTGACTATGAATAGGACAAACAAAAAACAAGAGTAGCTTTTAATTTCTTCAAATCACTCTTGAGAAAGAATACGAAGAAGAAAGCCGTCAACACCTCGACAAAACCTCACAAACAAGCAAAAGAACAATAGAGCAACATTATTTTTGGCTGAATAAATTAGTTTACAAAAACATAGATTACAATAACATGATGATGACAAATAATACGCGGTGAAATAACCAGTGCAATGTTACCAGTGCCGTACACTTTACTTACGTGACATCTCACTGTCTGTCTTCCCATTCACTTTGAAGTCCCACCCATAGTTTAGCAAAAGCTTTTTCACCCTCCCTCACTTTGTTTTCCTCACATTAAATAACGTGGACAGGGGGGTTCATCAGGGAAGACTGTTCTTTACTAGTAGGTTCCAGGGGGTGCAGTTTGCCGTGTCCAATGAACAGAGAGAGACTGGCCAGTTCAGTTCGGACTGCTGTATTCACACCCACAGTCTTCCTCTCTCTCCTCCGCTGGTTTAAGTGGAAGAGGTTGGTTGGGGGGGGCGAGTGTTATCCCTGTCAGGGTCTGTGCTCTGCATTTGGCCCCGTGACCCAGCAAACCTGAACGTGTTCCTCTTTCTCCGACAGACAGAAATGAATGAACCAGGCTTTACATGGTGGTCTCTTCCCATTCCAACTCAACGTCACCTGTGATCACATAAGACATAATTAGGTGGAGGGCGGTGTGTGTGTGTGTGTGTGTGTGTGTGTGTGTGTGTGTGTGTGTGTGTGTGTGTGTGTGTGTGTGTGTGTGTGTGTGTGTGTGTGTGTGTGTGTGTGTGTGTGTGTGTGTGTGTGTGTGTGTGTGTGTGTGTGTGTGTGTGTGTGTGAGTGAGTGAGTGAGTGAGTGAGTGAGTGAGTGAGTGTACAGTATGTGTGTGTATGTATTGTTCACCTTCCATAGTGTCCAGTGAGTCCATTTTCTCCAGGGCAGAATAGTTGACAAACCAAATAGACTGGCTGTTGCCTTTGCTGTTCAGCAAATCCAAGGTACTTTGGTGCAGGAACATGTACTGGGCCTGAACGCACACATGCCCCACACACACACACACACACACACACACACACACACACACACACACACACACACACACACACACACACACACACACACACACACACACACACACACACACACACACACACACACACACACACACACACACACACACTAAACAGTTAAACAAATTCATTTAAATTATTTAATTATAAAAAAATAATGGAGGCTCCTCACTGCCATTGAGGAGCCTCCACTGGGAGGACGCGGTGCCTCTGACCCACTCCTCCCACCCAACACTTCCCGCTTTCAGGTGCCTCCCCAGCCAGCCCGTAGGAGTATGTGCAGATACATATATCACCCTCCATGCCCAGCTTCACTCCCTGAACATTGTGATACTGACCATGATATTGACATGATACTGACTACTGACCATGATGCCGACATGATTACATTGTGATTGCCAACAGTTAATCGACAGTTGCAGCCATATTTGCACGAACTCACCAGATTCTGTACCATACACATCCTCTCGCTGCGCAGCTCAGCCACCAGGCCGTACACGTCCACAAAGTCATGATCGGCGACGTGTTGAATGAGGTGGTCCAGAGCAATGAACACACCGGTTCTACCAACACCAGCACTAATAAGGGAACAAACCCACAAACACTTCATTTTCCACAACCAAGCCCACAGGAATTTGACTTTGTGACAGTGAAGGTTTACACAACAAAACATGACTGGAATAAAAAGACACAACAGAAGCAGTACAAGTCAAGCAAAACAATACATTTGGCAGAAACAAGTGGGCTGTGTCCTCCAAAGTGGTTTCCCCCAGAAAGGCGCTCTTCTAAGATGCCCACCTGGGAGCGCTTGTGGATGCTTTGGAGACACCGTGATTTTTCATCTGAGACATACTGGTTGTCAGGCAAACCAAACCAACCGTCTCATAGCAGAAGTAAACATGACGGCACAAGGTAGAGTACTTGCTCTGGATGTATGGAGAGTACAGAGATTGCAACCTAGATTTTGAGATCGACTAAATCTCGGTGACTAGTATCATCACGCTTGTATAGAAGAGTGTTTTTTTTGTGGTTCTTGATTTTACATATTTGACCATGTTCATACTGTCAAAAGAAATACCACTGTCAAAACGATAAAATGCAATAAAGCTAAAAAGCTTATTTCCATTGTGGTCCTTTAAAGTTAAATGTAAAATGTAAAATGTGTGTGTGTGTGTGTGTGCGTGTGCGTGTGCGTGTGCGTGTGCGTGCGCGTCCGTGTGTGTGTGCGTGTGCGTGTGTGTGTGTGCATGTGCGTGTGTGTGTGTGTGTGTGTGCATGCCACAAAGGCTGTTAATAGAATACAGTAAAAAACAGCACTACAAATACATTTAAATATAATCAAATACACATACGTATTTAGTCAAATGTAAAACAACAATAAACAACATAAGAGAAAGAAACTATGGAACCTTCTTCAACTCAACTAAGTAATAGTTGTGATTAGGTCCAACTGCTATTCATCCATCTCTTCAGGGAGGACCTAAAGAAAGAGCTAATAGACTTAAGGTTTGCAGGAAACCCATTTCACATTACTGCTGCAGAGTATAAAAAGGAGTTCTTTCCAATGCAGCTGCAGGTACAACATTGATGGAGCTTCCACTTGTGGAATGGTTGTGAACATCATTTACCTTGGAAAAGTAATTCAATTTATGGTCCTGTACACATTTTCATTTGTGATACTCTCTCCTCCACCCTGAGCTACTTGAGGCTATTCAAATGAGAAAGGTGTGTTCTGGGATGGAGTTTTTAGTATTTTGGTAATTTATTAATGGTAATAATGTAATAATTTAGTAATTTATTTTATGAGGTTTGCAGCTTTTTTTCATTATCTTGGGGACGTCTTATTGCGAACACGGAAGGAGGCGCGGCAAAGCCGCGCTTCCGACCAAGTGGAGCTTACTATGTAACTCTGCTTGGGTTGTGTGTGTCTCCGTGTGTGTCTCTGTGTTCACGCTCTCATTGGCTCTCGCCCATGTCACTCACGCTCTCATTGCCTCACGCCCCCATGTGACTCACGTGCGTGCACTGCCTATTTGCAGCCGCCAGAGTGCGCCAGAGTGCAGGAATTTAGACAATGCTCTGCACACACACACACACACACACACACACACACACACACACACACACACACACACACACACACACACACACACACACACACACACACACACACACACACACACACACACACACACACACACACACACACACACACACACACACACACACACACAATGTCAATGTTCTCTCCCCATCACGGTGAAATAACACGGATTACAAGTCCGGAAATACACAATATTTTCGAGCTGCGTTCGCTTCCAGCGTTCGCGCGTCTTACTTGTACCAGAAAGTGCAGACATAGCCTAATCAAGATGACATTGTACAAGAGCCCCTGCCAATATTTCAAGAGCACTATTTATAAACATGGATATTCTGGCAAGAACTTTTACTCTTTGATTAACCTTAGAGATAACTTTTAGTGCCATATACTCCATATATTGTATTGTCTAATATGCAGGCCAATCAAGTAACTGCTTCCTTGGCTGAAACTTCAAAGTCACCATCTACAACAGGGGACTTCTTGAGCTTTGCATTAGATCCAAGAGAGAATCAACTCAGTTTTGGCAAGGTGGAGGCAACTGGAGACCAGAGCCTTCCTAAAATTCAAGTCACTTCCCCTTCTACTGTGATTCGTTGAGCACTATCCAATTAGCAATGACGTTCCTACTGTACATCGATAGCTTCTGTCGATAGCTTTAAAGCACAGCTCAAGACCTACTTCTTCACTCTTGCTTTTAGCTGAATTTTTGATTGATTTTTAAATCTCTGTGTTGTTATCCATGTCCTCACTGTATTGCCTGATTCACTGCCTTTTGCTATATTTTAATGTTGTTTTATGCTTCTGCTTTTCTTTTTTGCTTTCTTGTTAAATTAGTTGTAACTGTAATTGTATTCTTGCTCTGCAAAGCACTTTGAGCTGCATTTCAAGGTGCTATACAAATAAAATGTATTATCATTATTACATAACAGGTGACTGATTTTGGAAATCAGGCTCAAATCAGGTTCAAATGGAAGCCTCTAAGTGAAGTTTAAAAAAAAAAGACTGAAAGTGCATCCAAAAAGGAACAGTTGGTAAGCACAGTCAGGCTGACTTCATGTCATTAACATAATACAAATTGTCCTAAAATAGTCCCTTGAAGGGCCTCACATGTTAGTGGCAGAGGTGATATGGTACCATTCACATCCAACACTTGTTTTCTACCTCCCAGGTAAGACCTCACCTAAATATTTTCCCATGTCTACTTCTGCTCTGATTAGATCTGTCAGATAGAGTAGACAGGTAGCCTACAGTATGTGTAGAGTGGGATTGTCTGAAACCAGACTGAAATTCAAATAAGAGGTTGTGACACGACAAGTTGTCTGTATATGATCCTTTCTATTACCTTTGATACAGAACACAAAAACCGGACGGTAGTTCCCAGGATATAATTTGCTTCCCTTTTTGTGAAGAAGAATTATTCTTCCCATTTTAATTCTTGTGGCATTCTTGTTTGATTGACAGGTTTGTTAATAAAAGTTATGCAGGGTGTAATGACTTCCGCTGCATCTTGTTAGACTCTGGTGAGGATATTGTCATGACTCATTGCTTTTGAGAGTTTCAGGGCTTTGAGCTTTTTCAGTACAATTTCTTCAGTCACATTTTTCTTTTAAATGCGTAGGCCTGGGCTCCTTTCAGTTTGTAAAACGACTCTACATGTCTTTCTTCATAGAACCCTGATGGACTGGGCAATTTATTCATGAGAGTATTAGCTATGGTTGAGAAATAAAGGTGAAACAACAACTCTTTGTCTTGCCCCTCCTCCAGTGTTATTGGACAGCTGGATAAAAAGTGACAGAGATGAGCGTTCTACCCAAAGCGGGAACATTTTTCAACTCCGGGCGCGATGAAAACACCAAATGCTCATGCTCAATGCAGAATAGACACGCAACACCTCGTCCTGCTCAGTGGTGGAAAAAGTAGTCAAATGTTTTACGTAAGTAAAAGTATCAATACTGCAATGTAGAAGTACTACGTTACAAGTAAATGTCCGGAATTCAAAATTTACTTGAGTAAAAGTTCAAAAGTATTGTTATCAAAATGTACTTAAAGTACCAAAAGTAAAAGTACAAAAATGTTTGAAAATAGCAGCTCTACAAGCTCACAACGCGTCGCGATGCGAAGCGTTGTGAGCTTGTAGATCGGCTATTTTCAAATAGCCTAGGTATAAAATAGGGCTAAAGTGGTTAATGTATGTTTTATAATGTAATAATGTATATCTGGAAAGTAACTAGTAACTAAAGTTTTCAAATAATTGTAGTCGAGTAAAAGTACTATATTTTCCTAAGAGATGTAGTGGAGTAGAAGTAAAAGTATTGAAAATTGGAAATACTCCACTAAAGTAAAAATGCATCAATATTGTACTTAAATACAGTGCTTAAGTAAATGTACTTAATTACTTTACACCACTGCATACTGTAAATATGTGGCACTCCCATTGAAAACAATTCAAAACATACACTGGCCTCAGGAAAGAAACAGGGACAGCCAGCCTTAAGGTGAAGTAAATCTAATTAGTGCAGGTGTGCCTCTAACCCTATGCATACAAGCAGAGAGAAAGCAAACACCAGTGTGAGGGAACAATGAGATGAATGCCAACTATTAACCACTTAAAGTTGTAAACTTTCCTCTTCTACCCCCGGATTTGAACCCGGTTTCCTGCGCAAAGTGCTGACATTCTTACCATTGAGATAATAGAGCCGGGGGATAAATTGAATCTTGACCATCAAACTTCGTGTCAGATCCTATGTCTAGGTGAGACATGACCGCTGTAAACCCTATAGACTATACACTATAATAGATTATAACTAATAATAATAACACTATATATTATTATAATGTTTTACAACTATGATAATTATAACACACTAGAATAGATTTTAACTGTGATTATAATAATCTATCAACTATATCCTGTTCTAAATAAAAAAATAAAAATAAAAAGTCGGTGAGTGATCAGTCATTATGAAGTGTTTGGCCCCGTTTGGCCTAGCTCAGACCTACCCAGGACTGGGTACTTTTTAGGCACCAGTTTAGTACCACTTACACACCACTCTACCCACTTCATTGTAGTGGAAACCGAGGCACAAGTGGACGGTGTGGTGTGGGGTAGGGTGAGGCCATGCATGTGGAAAGCCACCTTTACTGTAGTAAACTGGACCTGAGTTGGCTCTGTACTAGGGACCGCTTTTTTTCCGTCTACGGTACACCCAATCTCTTTACCAAAAATAGCCGCACTTGAATCTCTGCAATTCTTTTGCTAATGTTCCCCCCAGAATATGGAGGGCTCAAGTGGTTAATTTAATTTCCACTCTGTGTGCTTCTCTGTCTGACGGCTCTGGCAAGTACCGGCCATTTGCAGGCCTCTGTGATGGCCCAGGGCCATAAGCTGGAGACACAGGATGATGGGGAGGCAGGAGAATGGACACAATACCAATCAGAGCTCTCCTTCTCTCACCCCTCCTTTAAGGTCATAAACACCCTGTTTCTGCATGCCTAGCAGGGTAGGGAGCAGGGGAATTGTGCATCCTAATGCTAACGGTGTGGGTTCTCATGGGAGCGCTCCTATTAAATAGACTGACTCATCACATCGTATCATATCATCCTCGTAGAAGTCATCTTTGAGTAATACTGAAATTTCTACAACACCAGTTACACACTAAAACATGGGAGACAGTGTTGTGCTGTACCTGCAGTGTACCACTATAGTGGTGTTGCTCTCATGCCTGTTGGCTCTGACGGCTTTGACAAACTGGATGAGAGTGCTGCTGGACTCTGGGACTCCATGCTCAGGCCATGACGTGTAGTTGAAATGGCGGACCACCATGTAGTCCCCGTACTACACCAGACATAAGACAGAAAGACGTCAGTTGTACCATCAATTATTTCATCTTGTCTATGGTTTCATACAGTACATTGTGTGTGTGTGTGTGTGTGTGTGTGTGTGTGTGTGTGTGTGTGTGTGTGTGTGTGTGTGTGTGTGTGTGTGTGTGTGTGTGCATGTGCGTGTGCGTTTGCGTGTGCGTGTATGCGTGCGTGTGACATTTGCATTGAACCTGGACACTTCAATGTAATTTTTTCATTATTATCCGGAACTGTATGTGCCCCATGCTTTATAGATGTGACAACTGCTGTGCATAAAACGTTTGATTTTCACATGCTGTATCTGACAAAAAAAGTTACCTGCCATTCATCAAATCTTGTATGGCAAAGTGGTACAACCCAAAAGAAGTGAACTGAATAGTTCCCATTTAAAACTTAAAAAATAATAAAATAAAATAATAAAATAAGATTCATTTGAACCTGTCAATTTTACTTCCTGATTTCCCCCCAATTTTCTTAACCGTGTACGGTTGTGGCTTTATGTAAATAAATCATATAGATAAACCCATGTTTATTTACTAACCCATGTAAATATTATAAGTATAAAGTGGTTAAACTGATTTTGATGCTATATTAACTAGCTTTGATGGGGACCCCCTGCAACCCCGTCAAGGACCCCTGGGGGTCCCAGGATCCCACTTTGAGAACCCCCCGGACTAGGCCTCTTATGAAAACAATGACAATGAAAATGAAAACGAAAAATGTTGTACAGCGACCCTTCAGAGCAGTTTGTACTCTCCTTCACCTATACTGTAAAACCAAATCAAATCCAAGAGCAGTAGAGGCTAGACTAAAAGACTTGACAAGAAACAAGCAGCTAGCCAGTCACGGCGCAACCGACCCTTCAGTGCAGACAATATGATCGATATAATTGCTTGGCTCTGGAATCAATGTACAGCACTAGAGCATGGCACTGGATAATAAACACTAGAAAAAACCTAATGAGTTCAGGTGTAACAACAATTAGACCAATCTGATCCAACATTGCAGTGTGTGTCAGTGTGTGAGGGTTACAGTATGTTAGCATCATCAATGCTGTTTTTTTTTCTTTGGCTTTTTTTTATGCCTTTATTGATAGGATAGTAGGTTGACAGGAAATGGGGAGAGAGATGGGGGGAGTGACATGCAGCAAAGGCCGTCGGGATCGGGACTCAAACCCACGACGCGCTGTCAGGCTACTTTGGAGCCTAGGTGCCCGGTCCGCTACGCCAGCGATCCGGGCCAAGTGTCATCATTGCTCGTTTTACCCTTTCTACTTTCAGCGCCCTGACGGTCCAGTCAGGATAAACATCCTCCGCCTGTTTGGTGATGATAATATCACCAAACACTGTCACTGGCTTGTTGTCCTCTGGCCAGTACTGGTGACACCGGTTCTGAAATGTTGCACGCATACACACAAACACACACACATAGTGGGATATTAGTTTGCAGTGGCAAATATGACTGTGCTATTGGAATTGCACATATGCACAAAACGCACACACAAGATACACTAAATCTGTGCGCGTGCGCGCACACACATTGCACACACACTCGCACACAATTTTTGTGCACCAGTACTTCAAACACCTCACTGATAAAACTTCTATGCAGTGGTGGAAAAAGTACTCAAATGTTTTACTTAAATAAAAGTATCAATACTGCAACATAGAAGTACTCCGTTACAAGTAAAAGTCCGGAATTAAAAATGTACTTGAGTAAAAGTACAAAAGTATTGGTATCAAAAGGTACTTAAAGTACCAAAAGTAAAAGTACTAAAATGTTTGAAAATAGCAGATCTAAAAGCTCACAACGCGTCGCATTGCGACGCGTTGTGAGCTTGTAGATTGGCTATTTTCAAATAGCCTAGGTATGAAATAGGGCTAAAGTGGTTAATGTATGATTTATAATGTCATAATCTATATCTGCAAAGTAACTAGTAACTAAAGTTTTAAAATAATTGTAGTGGAGTAAAAGTACAATATTTGCCTATGAGATGTAGTGGAGTATAAGTATAAGTATAGACAATTGGAAATACTCCAGTAAAGTAAAAGTACCTCAAAATTGTACTCAAGTACAGTGCTTGAGTAAATGTACTTAGTTACTTTACACCAACGCTTCTATGCTTCTGTTCAGCAGTCAAGCCACTTGGCAGAGAGGAGAAATGGAAAGAAGCTGACAAGCTGCAAGAGCGACAGCCTTGAGGAGCAGCACCCCTTCATATTAATTAATTAATTCAATTCAATCTTAATTAGCGGACTCAGGTCCATAGAAATACGTACAAAGAATAAAAATAAAAGAAACACGACAGGCAATAAAATCATTCAAAGTGTAAAATAAATACATAACTTAACCCACAGGCAGAACACGCAGACATTTTAGCCAGTTAATTTCATATATTTAAAATGTAATTATTAATCCAACTACATCACTATAGTATTGAAATTAACTAGTTAAATTAGTTAACTGTTAGTTTAACAGTTGGAAGAATCAAACACTGCAGTCTCAGGCTGTCTCTTTTTTCATCGAAGCCAGCTAAATATAATTTCAAACTGATCGAATTGAAATGTCATAAAATACAAAAATGATATTAATTAATGTGTTAATGTGTGGCAAAACTGTTGTGGCTGTGAGCGTTCATGGAGAGGAGCACACTTTTCTTGTTTCTGTATACTGTATAG
Organism: Gymnoscopelus braueri; assembly: GCF_963280865.1. Taxonomy (NCBI): domain Eukaryota; kingdom Metazoa; phylum Chordata; class Actinopteri; order Myctophiformes; family Myctophidae; genus Gymnoscopelus; species Gymnoscopelus braueri. Next base: position 14,232,171 of record NC_137610.1, read on the forward strand.
TATTCTGTAAAATGTTAGGTTCTGCCCTATGAGGGTTTCATATTTCTATGCGTCAGGGGGTTTGGAGGTTCAGATTGTTCCGGAGTATCATGGGAGCAGAGCCACATCTCCATCAAATAAATAATGCAATAGCGTTGCAATAAATAAAGTTATCATCTTGACGAGAGTGTCTGACTCTCATGATAGTGCTTCGCAGTTCGTGCCTGCTGTTGTAGCACTTCAATCAACTCCAGAACACAACACCTGCCTGTGCATACAACTAGAAAATGTCTGAGTGTTAGATGTTGTGTAGTCTCGCATAGCCAGCCCGCTGATCTTGCTCCACTCCAAATGGAGGTCTGAAGAAACAAATTTGAAACAGTGGATAGAATGAACGAGCAGCTCACTCGATGGGGCGTTGCTAAACTGTGAATGAGTGCCTGGTGAAAAGAACAGAGTCCGTCTCTTGTTTTTCTGACTGGGTGCGAGCCAATTTTATAGATTCAACAGTTCATACTGTATCTATCAGCAAAATTGGAAGAGAAATGTATTAAAAAATTGCCTGAGGTATGTGTAATGCACAATATAAACAAACACAATACATATCAACAACTTTTGTTGGTGTAAAGTTACTTGCTGCAGTCGCCATGTTTGTTTCACTGAGTAGTAGTTTAATATGGACAATATTTATATGAGCACCTGAGCAAACCCCTCCCCTGCTGTATGGAACAGCTCCTGTCCATACTGTCAGCACCCCCCCACCCCCCACCCCCTCTATCCACTTTTCACTTCAATGCTCACCAAGCTTTCTTTCAGAGATCCGATCTTGTAACACACACACACACACACACACACACACCCACACACACACACACACACACACACACACACACACACACACACACACACACACACTACGCACGCACACACACTTTTGATACATTGAGTCTGCATGGCAGTTTTCAGCAGCAGATAAGACACTAATGGTGCTATTAGTGCCATACTGGAGTACCCAACCAAACTGAACCACCAAGCTCCATCCTCTGCATGCCATCACAGATGGTGTCCTCTGTAACGGCATTACATCTCACATGACGTACCCTGCCTTTCTCATAACACTGTGTGAGCATGGCGATTGTGCGCGTCCCCGTTTCCCATATCATCCTCCAGAAGTCAGCCACTGTGCCAGGGAGAGGTCCCTGGGTTGCTATGAACTCATTAGGACACAGATAGCCCTGTAGAGAGAGAGAGAGAGAGAGAAACACAGACAGACAGACAGACAGACAGACAGACAGAGAGGCAGAGAGACAGACAGACAGACAGACAGACAGACAGACAGACAGACAGAGCAGAGGGAGTGAGAAAGAGAACAAGAGACAGAGAGCAGACTCCTCTAATTACAGCAGATGGGTGTCGTGTTAACATAACTGGTGTCATAAGAGATGAGTGGAATTGGGGCCCTGCAGGTTGGCTGGTAGGACTTTTTTTTTTTACTTAAATTTTTTATCCCGCAATTTTTGTAACCCATTTTTTTCACCCGGTGCCAATTTCCTAAGTGATCCTGGGCGCTATACCAGCCCTACACCAGCACCCCACAGTAGGGAGGCCAGGGCCGAGCTCATGCTTCCTTCAGGCATGAGAGCCAACTGACCTTCTTGTCACCCGACAGGGGGGAGTTTCCCTGGTTGGACGTAGCGCGTGGAAGGAACACGTTATTCCAACCAGTTCCCTTCCCCTCCATCAGGCGCCCCGGCTGTCATGGGGAGGCGGTATAGTGACCAGGATTACTACATGTTTTTGTGAGGGTATTAACTACCCTAGGAGACACGGGGAGAACATGCAAACTCCACACAGAGAGGCCCTTTCGCCAACCCCACCTAGGGTATGGGCGCTGATGACGCGGAGGAGAAGACACGCCCCCAGCGCCCACAGCGTCCCCGGCGGGAATCGAACACAGGACCTTCTAGCTGTGAGGCGACAGCGCTACCGACTGTGCCACCGTGCCTCCGGCTGGTAGGACTTTAGTGGTACTCACTGAGATGAAGCTGGCGTTGATGTAGTCAGAGCCGGGCATGCCTGGTTCAGACAGCAGCTTCACTCTGTTGTTATTGTCTGGACACAGTCGATGCAGAAACATGTTTAGAGACATGCACAAAAGCTATGGTCAATGTTCAAGGTTCAAAAATGTTGACCGACATTGTTGACAGACATGTTGACAATGACTTCTTGACACACACTTTTTACTTGTAGAGCTGGCGATTATGTTTGCGCCCCCGTG
>NC_137610.1:14234627-14274627 GCF_963280865.1 Gymnoscopelus braueri
TATCAGATGATGAAGCTACATACGGAGAATTGCTCCTGGAACTTGGCATTGTCATTGGCACAGAGGTCCTCCACATGCTGCATGAAAGACTTCTTATTGACAGGCCTAGCAAGGAGGGAGAGAGAGAGAAGGAGCTGAAGAAATATCACCCCAACAGCCAAGAACTATTTATAGTAAATCAATTATAGATTACAAGACATAATGCCAACCAGAACAGCACATACTGTACGCCTACAGCTGCTAAATAATTACATTCAATTCAAAGGTGACTTACTTGAGGGATTTTCTGTAGCTCAGGAGCCTGTGTTAAAATAAATACACAAAATAAGCCATGGCAATGTGTCGTTACTGTATGGATATCGCACAGCCAGCACACACTTATATCATAACATAATAACGCTATTTGATTTATTTTTTATTTTCTTAATATTTGAAAATATTTGCCCTATATTGACAGAATAGGGATGCCAGGTTGAAAGTGGATAACTCAGTAATTATGGTCGGGCATGCATTATTCATGTCCACACGGGTTCACACGGGTCCTCATTAAAGGCAGTCAACATCAATATGTTTGAGCAGGGGAAATGTAGCCCCTCTCTTTCTCCAGTCCCCTGAATCTGGAACCGAGGAGGTCTAACTTTGATGTTTTATTCCAGATGCTAGTCTACATGGCAGAACTGAACTAAGCAGTTGATCACTAGTTTGCACTCTCCATTCTTCCCTTATTACTGAGGACCAGGGGCACAGCAGCACCTTGTTATTCCCAATGCCTTGTTATATTTAGTGGAGCAAAAAATTTATCTCCGCCGGTCATCAAATTATTGGTTTAGGAATGCGACAAAAACAAAAAAATCTCCATGAATTCATGGGGTGTGTAATTGATAGAAAATAAGTAATTTTTTGGGTGAACTACTCCTTTAAATGGTTAATCAGATTAATTGATATAGTCATTCATAAAAAGAATATGGATTTTTTTCTGTAAAAACAAAACACACATAATCAACAGTTGCAGTTCTAGTTATATTTAAATGTTTTTTTCTGCAGAGAATGCACACAATGCTATCACTCAGCAGGACTGCTAAGCAAGGGATGAAATCAAACAAGCGGACGTTAGTAATGCGTTCCAACTCGAGCAAACAAATCACAACAAACACACACACACGCACACGCGCACACACACACACACACACACACACACACACACACACACACACACACACACACACACACACACACACACACACACACACACACACACACACACACAAAGAGAGTGGTACACACCCAAACCCCAACTTACTGGATGACATATATCTCTTTCCGTCTAAAGAAGAAGGAAGAGTACCTGCAGTGAGAGAGAGGGCTGTGTGAGAGAGAAGCTAAGCACAGCTAGGCATCCCTGGATGGGGCAAAGTGCAGGTGTAGCGAGGGTGTCGCAGGGTATGTGAGTGCATTTAGGCCTCATTCATAAAAACGTTCTCTACCTTTATATTAACTTCATAGCGAATATGAGGAAACATATTATGTGAAAAATACACTTTGATCAGTAGACATTAGTTTTATCTTTTGGTATTTCACTTAAATTTGGTGATTTCAATAACCCAAATAAAATGTTGCAACATTTGCACACTTTTGTTTAAAATATTTTTTATCAAAGAGGCCGCAAGGAAAGTTGTGCATGAATGCCATATACATGTACTGTGTGGTAAGGAAAATGAAACAGTAGATTTGTGAATTGTGAAGTTGGAGAACATGCAGATGCACGCACACAAACAAACACACACAGTCTTACCGGTTCAGTTTTTCTTCTTTCAGCTCCAGGTCAGCCACAGCGATCAGCTGGTCCAGTTTGTATTTGGTCTCTATGATCTCTGCTTCTCGGGGTGAGTAAGTCTCGCCTTCTTTCTTACGCTGATGGAACCTGACATTGGATGAGGCAAATGTCAATCACTTACATGCCACTGTGATAGACACAGAATACAATTATGAGTGTTAATTTAACTGAGAGTGTACAAATGGAACCAGATGGACCCTTACCCATTTGTAATACTGAGGACCCTATCTGCCACCCAGTGCAAAGTGGTGCTAACAGGCAGCATAATTGTCATTGCTATCTTCTGACCAGCGCAGTTGTCATTTTTACGCTTGGCGCCCCCGTTTTCAAATGATCAAATGATCTTGCGCTTATTTATCACCCATGGGTGTGTTGGTCATAAAATAGGGTGTCAAGGCGTAGCTTCTTCTTAAAGGCAATGTAATGGTAGCACACACTCTGATTTATCAAATGCCCAAAATACAGCCATGAATAATTCAGAGGCTTAATACCATGACGATTATGATGATCATAATCATCATTGATGATTATCATTGATGATTATGATGATTATAATAATCATCATAAAGTTCTTGAAAATAGTATTTTTTGATGAGAATTTGTCAAGTGGACAGTATTTTGTATGCGTTTCTGGGGCTGTTGAGTGTGATATTTTAAAATAGAACTGCAGCAAGGCCCTGAATCTTATTTTGATACATCCCCCTATGTGTCAGGATACTCCATGCCAAATTTCATACCTACAGTATATGACTATTAATGCCCTTGTTGTACCTTAGTATTTGCATTTAAATAATTTTGCCAGAAACATATACCTACAAAATAGGTTTTGGGGTCCCTGAGACCAAACGGCCCGAGTTGGGGATGTTCAGTATCAACTTGGGATGGCCCAAGGTATAGGCTAAAAGTGAAAAAAAAGGTAGCAGAAAACATCCTGAGAGGTGGGCCTGCCTCCTAGAAGGAGTAGGTTGGGGCGGACAAGGATGTGAAGCAGAACACAGTAGTCGATGGGGAATTATACTGTGGGGATTGCAACGAGGATTGGCTGTGGTGAGTGGAGGCAGGTGTAGTAGATACGGGTGAATGGGAAGTGGCTAATGAGTGAAGGCAGGTGTCAGTGTTGATTTCGTCGACTAAAACTATGACAAAAAAAGTTCGTCGACTACCTTTTTTCACTGACGAAAACTAAATAAAAACTAAGCTACAATGACTAAAACTAAGACTAAATATATTGACAATTTCGTCAACAAATAAAAACTAGACTAAAATATCAGGGAGGGACTAGTGGAGAAGAGATTCAGTAGGACTAAAAGACAAGTCATTTATGTTTGGTTGCGCTCAGGTGTTGCGCTCTGAAAATAGCAGATCTACAAGCTCACAACGCGTCACGCTGCGACGTGTTGTGAGCTTGTAGATCTGCTATTTTCAGCATGCAACTAAGTTTAAAATCAGCCATTACGACGCCATCAAGGCACCGACAAAATACCGACTAAATCAACTGTAGATTTAGTCGACTATAATCTTATGCTATTTAGTCAACTAAAAACTAAAACTAGACTAAAACTAAAACATTTCAGATGACTAAAATATGACTAAAACTAAATGGAATTTTATTCAAAAGACTCTGACTAAAACTAAATCAATTGCTGTCAAAATCAACACTGGCAGGTGTGGTAGATAGGGAAGCGATTGAGAACGGGGAGTGGCTGTGATAAGCAGAGGGTGGTCTCTACTCCTGAACTTGCGTTGAACACAACTTCATAATTGGCACGGACACTCCCCCGAAACAATTTACAAATTTTGTTCAAAACATACTTTAGATCGTCCGAACAGGGCCCTGAGGGTTAAATGAACATTCAGGATTTTCTCGTGCGGAGAATGGAGCAGCCTACTACGTTTAAGGAGACTCACTTGACCGAGGCACAGATGATGATGATGAGAAACACAGCGAGGAAGAAGGAGAGGAGCACGCCCAGAATGATCTGTTGATCTCTGGTCAACACCCCGTCCGCTGGAGAAACACATGCAAAACATCAGCATCATGTGTTTTTGTATCAGATGTATTCTGGAGTAGAAGTGAGACAGGGATGGAGCTGGCTTACCTGAGGTTCTGATGTGCTCAGAATACTCAGAGTCAGTGTGCTGATCCTGGATGTTGGTGGCTCGAAATTTAAACCTGTTGAACACAAGCCAGCAGTCAGAGGGGAAGTGGAGGCAATGCGTGTTGTTTTTGTTTACTGTACAAATGGATGACAAATGGATGACATTACAACCATGTGCCCTTTTGTTTGGCACTTTTCTCATTAAAGGACTTCAATTAATCAATTCACCCATTTATCCATTCATTCATTCTTTCATGTCATGGGCATTTGGAATGACGCACCTGTATGGGTGTATACAATTATTTTATTTTGTTTTGTGTAAAAGATAATTTAATAAGAGTATAACAAGAAAAGGCGTGGCTTCCATGTGGATTTCGGAGAATTTGAGTCATACATCCCAATATGACTGCCATTGACTTGCAATATAAAGTTTTAAATAGTTAAATATACCAAAAATATAAAACATGTGAAAAGAATGCAGGGATTAACTTCCTTGACCCACTGGCAACGCGTACAATGCACTGATTGGACCAGCGGTTTGCGAGATTAGCCCCGTACAGACACACACACACACACACACACACACACACACACACACACACACACACACACACACACACACACACACACACACACACACACACACACACACACACACACACACACACACACACACACACACACACACACAGACTAACAGACCCTATTCTAGACGGCTCAGCCCCTAGTAGGTACGCTGTAAAAACGGACCTGCAAAGGGGGCAGTTTTATTCAACGATAACTGTATATGGAAGAGACACGTATAGTCTTGGTTTTAATGAGTGTTTGCACGAGGTGTGTTACATGGTGTTTGTGCAGTGCTATACTCACACATAGACAGTGCTTGGCTTCAGAGGGCCATTGCAGTACTTAAAGGCCTTGTCCTCCATACAGTCTTCATCCTCTCCTATCACATACGTATCCGCTGTGGGCTCGTCCGCTCTGGGCTCGTCCCCGACGAAGATGCACGCGCCCTTTTGCGTGTCCCTGTCCGCACACAGCGGGTTGGGGAACCCCTCGTCCGTCAGGTAAGGCGTGGGCTGATTTAAAAACGCATTTTTCCAATCGGTCAAGTCCATATCCATCACTGCATAAAAGGACAGAATGTTAGGGCGGTGAGTCAGTGGCAGTGGTGTAAAGTAACTAAGTACATTTACTCAAGTACTGTACTTAGGTAAAAAAAATTTAGGTACTTTTACTTTAGTGGAGCATTTCCAATTCTCTCTACTTTTACTTCTACTCCACTACATCCCAGAGGCAAATATTATACTACAATTATTTGAAAAATTTAGTTACTTAGTTACTTACTTTTCAGATATAAATCATTACATTATAAAACATCCATTAACCACTTTATTCCTATTTTATACCTAGGCAATTTGAAAATAGTCGATCTTCAAGCTCACAATGTGACGCGTTGTGAGCTTATAGATCTGCTATTTTCAAACATTTTAGTACTTTTGGTACTTTAAGTACATTTTGATGCCAATACTTTTGTACTTTTACTCAAGTAATTTTGGAATTCCGGACTTTTACTTGTAACGGAGTATTTCTACATTGCAGTATTGATACTTTTACTTAAAGTAAAACATTTGAGTAGGGAAAACATTGACATGAAACGTGACACAGTATTATTTCGGTTAAAAAATTAAAAGTTAGGCAAATAGCCAGAGGACTCGTACCCCCCGACTCGGCCACGATGACCTGAATGCGCCTGATCGGCCCGTTGTCATCTCTATAGAAACAGGCGGGCATGCGGACTGTGATGCTCCTGTGGGTTACCATGGTAACCCCTCCACGGCCCTGCACCACTTGGGGTGTTTGAGCCGGCTTGGCCGGGGCTGGAATACACACACACACACAAGCACACACGCGCACACACACACACACACACACACACACACACACACACACACACACACACAAGAGTCAAACAAGCAAACAAACTGCAGTAAAGGGTGGGCAAACACTGCACACAGCGGTTCGCTAAAGCCTGCTGAAATCCTCTTGCGGTGAATACATGTGTTCTGCTGGGTACCGGCTGTACCTTTGATGCCTGTTGTTAGATTGACCTCTGCGCTGGGCGGACTTTGACCCGCCCCGTTCACCGCTACAATCTGGAAAACACACGTAGAGATGAGAAGGCTTTAGAGGCAGGTGGAGGTTGTGAATGAGTGGCACATGAATGAAACAGGTCAATGGGGTCTGAATGGCTGGTAGGGAACAATGGATCGTGTGTCAGAGGATCCTGTGAATGTGACACTGGAGGGTGCAATGCATCCACCCATCCATCCTTCTTACCCACCTACCTATATCCATCCATCCATCCATCCATCTACAGTACCCAGTGGTGTAAAGTACATTTACTCATGTACTCTACTTAAGTACACTTTTGATGAAGTTTTACTTTACTGGAGTATTTCCCATTTTCAGTACTTTTACTTCTACTCCACTACATCTCAGAGGCAAATATTGTGCTTTTACTCCACTTCAACAATTCGAAAACTTTAGTTACTAGTTACTTTGCAGATATAAATGATTACATAATAAAACATACATTAACCACTTTAGCCATATTTTATTCATAGGCTATTTGAAAATAGCAGATCTACAAGCTCACAACGCGTCGCATCGCGACGCGTTGTGAGCTTGTAGATCTGCTATTTTCAAACATTTTAGAACTTTTACTTTTGGTAATTTAAGTACATTTTGATACCAATACTTTTTTACTTTTACTCAAGTAAAATATGAATTCTGGACTTGTAACAGAGTACTTCTACATTGCAGTATTGATACTTTTACTTAAGTAAAACATTTGAGTACTTTTTCCACCACTGCATCTACCCCGCTATCCATGCATCCATCCATCCATCCATCCATCCATCCATCCATCCATGCATCCATCCTGACCCGTATGGTGTAGTTGTTTCCTCCCTTCAGACACTCGATGGCGGTGCTCAGCGTCTGGTTGTTGCTCTTGGTGAAGTTGAGCAGGTTGATGGTCATGACCATCTTGCCACGCTGGTACACCTGCGCTATGTAGGCGCTGATGTTCCCGTTGGGCTCCTCCGGGGGGTTAAAGGACAACTGCACACCGGTCACCGACCCGGGTTTTATTACGAGGGCCAGGTTCTTGGGCGGGTCCTTGGGTACTAGAGGGGACGGGAGAACACCCCTTAGTTGTACGGTATCTTCATAAAACAGCAAAGCTTGTATTGGCGGGTGTTTTTTTTGTATTTTAATTTGATATACCTCTATGGTAAATGTAATGTTCCTGTAAAACAAACCTCAACTAGAAATTTTACATTTCAAGAGAGATAGAAGTAAAGAGAATGGAAGGAAAAGACAGAGAAAGAGAGGGTATGTGTGAGAGAGAAAGAGGTAGAGCCCGAGAATAAAGAGTAAAGAGTAAAGAGAATAAAGAGTTTTGTCAGATTTGCAGAGAAGCACCAGGGGAGCGGAGCATCACATTTGGAGAATGGAGCCCCGTCTGACTCACCCTCCTCTAGGGTCCTGATGACCGTGGCATTGCTGGCCTGTCCGTCCCGCATGGCCTGTTCCAGCGGGCCGGTGTAGGCTGTGACCATCACAGAGTAAAGGGCGAAGGCAGTCAGATTGGTCACCACCACGGACCTCAGCTCCTCTGGGGCCCGTACCATCGACTGGTTCACACCAGCACCGTCCAGCTGAGAAGAAAATACATTATTGCACTTTTATGGCAGGTCAACATTTTATATATATTTTTTTTCCAGAGCAATTATTGCCACTTGTATTCATTCATTTATTCTGTGTTTATTCATTCTTGCAGAGATGCACATCAATTGTATTACACTGTGGCATTTGAGGTACTCAGTGCTACTGTATGCCCATATGTGGCAGGGTTTGATAGAATGTGCTGGAAGTAGGGCACATTATTTTTCTGTTCTTTACAGAATATGAAAGTGCAGATTGTAACCTTTCAAATGATTTGTCATAAATTGAAATCGGAAAATAGTTGAAGAAGATATACTTATTTTAATATTGTTAGAACTCAAATAAAGAACCTGAAAAGGTTATCTCAGACCTCTCACGGCAGTTACTAGTTTAAGTTTTCTCCATTTTACGTTTTGTGAAAACATTTCATGTTTTCCTATAAAAAAAAGATAAAGAAAGGTTGTCCTCACTGCATTAAATGCGCATTTAAAGGCACCACCACTCTGTCGTTTAGAAGCCTCAGTTAGTGTGCTACAATTCATACAGTTCCCAATCTCTTTGGTCACACAGAAATGTGTGACCTTTCCTCTTGACCTTCTGATATTGCCCCTTAATAAGGCTACTAAAGATCATTCATAGGGGTATTTATTTAATGTGACAAGGAGACAGCACAAAGTAACACATTAATGTGTGTGTACTACTACTCACAGAGAAGACATGCACTAGATAGGAAGTGGGTCCAGAGATGACAGCGGGAGCATCCCACACAATACGGAGGCTGTTGGAGGTGGGGGTCACTGTTACAGTACGGGGAGGGGCATCAGGACCTGAGTGGAGTAAGAAATAACATGCTCTTACAGTACGTGCTTATATGATGCTGTTAATGTAGATATGGATGCATATTCATATCAAATCATCCAGTATTCAAAGATCTACTGTACAAAGACAAATAGTAAAACATTAAGGGCATAGTGGAAACACACTTCTATCCTTCCCTAAACTTGGTCTGTATTCATCCCGCCGTCAATATGTTATATCTAGTGTGTGCAACATGAATATCCTTAACCGGGACTTGAGAGTGTGTGTGTGCGTGCGTGCGCGTTCTTACTTCCGGCCAGCGTGTGCGTATAAGTCCAGACCGTATATTCCCCTTCTCCGGCGTTAGTCAGGCCAGCCATTTTGAAACGGTAGCGTCTATATTTGGCCAGGGACTGGAGTGTGATATTGTGGTAGCCTCCGTGGCCGGTCGAGATGTTTACCGACACCACGTTCTCTGAATCCACACAGTAGCCCGGGGCTACTTCCTCGCCCTGACCCGCCGCAGGCTCGGGCTCACAGGTGGTCGACAGCAGCTGGGCTATGATGCGGTACCCTGTCAGCAGGCCTGAGCTGTAGAGGGGCGGCGCCCACAGGAGGGTTGCACTAGTGGCCGTTGCCTTGGATACGTTCAGGAAACTAGGTGCCCCTGGGACTGCAGGGAGAAAGCACAGGGGTCCAGTGGACAATAAGAGTTCATTTCTGTGTGTCACCGCCGCAGTGGTGTAAAGTAAGTACAGTACTGTACTTAAGTACAATTTTGAGGTACTTTAACTTTACTGGAGTATTTCCAATTGTCTATACTTTTACTTCTACTCCACTACATCTCAGAGGCAAATATTGTACTTTTACTCCACTACAATTATTTGAAAACCTTTAGTTACTAGTTACTTTGCAGATATAAATTATTACATTATAAAACATACATTAACCACTTTAGCCCTATTTTATAACTAGGCTATTTGAAAATAGCCGATCTACAAGCTCACAACGAGTCGCATCCCGACGCGTTGTAAGCTTGTAGAACTGCTATTTTCAAACATTCTAGTACTTCTACTTTTGGTACTTTCAGTACATTTTGATACCAATACTCTTGTACTTTTACTCAAGTAAATTTTTAATTCCGGACTTTTACTTGTAACAGAGTACTTCTACATTGCAGTATCGATACTTTTACTTAAGTCAAACATTTGAGTACTTTTCCCACCACTGGTCACCCACCGGCTTGCATTCATGCAGATGATAGAAGACAAGGATATAATAGTCCCCTATGATGACCTGTGATAAGATCCTATATTAATCTCCTGCTGATAATAATGAAAAATGATTCACACAGCTCTATCCATAACTCATGATAATAACGGCTCAGCAATAGAACAATGGCCATCAAAGAGAGACTACTTGTTGACAGAGTAGGTTATTTGATGAGATAACAGAGTGTACAAAATGATTCATATTTACTTAATATTAACATTTACTTAATATATATCAATATTTACTACCTGACTCAGACTGAGTCATACTGGTGCAGTTCATTGGGTCTCCTGGTCCTGCAGAGTTGACTGCGACCACGATGAGCGCGTATTCCTTGTCTGGTGCCAGACCGTTCACTGTGTACTCGGTGGTGTGAGCCTGGTGTGTGAATGTGTGCGTGTCCAGCTCCACCAGGATCAGATAGAAGAGGATCTGTCCATTGGGGTTGGCCGGCTGGTCCCACTGCAAATGGATCGAGTCCCAGCTTACTCCCGAGCAAGAGAGGTTCCTAACCTCATCGGATACTGAAGACAAACACAGAAGTAGATGAACGTATAGATGGAAAGACACACAAGAAGGATAAAGTGCAAGTAGCTGACAATGCTACTGTTGGCTACTGCATTTTTAGCATGAAGAATATAATTTTATGTACACAGTATATGAAAGTAGAGTATAAGAAAGTCGCTGCAGAGACAACAAACTGTAATTACTAGACACACACACACACTCAGTCATCGACATTAGATGAGAGCAGTGGTGTAAAGTAACTAAGTACATTTACTCAGGTACTGTACTTAAGTACAATTTTGAGGTACTTTTAATTTTTGTTTCCAATTGTCTATACACTACATCTCAGAGGCAAATATTGTACTTTTACAATTTTTAAAAGTACTACATTTTAAAAATGTAGTTACTAGTTACTTTGCAGATAAAAATTATTACGTTATAAAACATACATTAACCACTTTAGCCCTATTTTAAACCTAGGCTATTTGAAAATAGCCGATCTACAAGCTCACGAAACGTCGCATCGTAACGCGTTGTGAGCTTGTAGATCTGCTATTTTCAAACATTTTTGTACTTTAACTTTTTGTACTTTAAGTACATTTTGATACCAATATAATTGTACTTTTTACTCAAGTCCATTTTTTATTCCAGACTTTTACTTGTAACGGAGTACTTCTACATTGCAGTATTTATACTTTTACTTAAGTAAAACATTTGAGTACTTTTTCCACCACTGGATGAGAGCATGTATTTGTTCGCCGACCGACCAACTGAAGTCTACTGTGTGCTGTGACAAGTCACGTATACCTGATTCGTTGGTTGTGAAAGTGACAGGACTGCTGTACTGGTCTCCATGGCCAATCTTGGTGTAGCTGTAAACACTGATCTCATATTCGCTGTGAGGCTTAAAGCCGGCGAGATGTTCCATGGTCCAGGGACTGGAGGAATTCTGACACGCACACGCACACACACACACACACACACACACACACACACACACACACACACACACACACACACACACGTACACACAAGACACACAAAACAACAAAGGTCATAAAATAGATAAAAAACAAACCATAAATCAATACAAACTCAAATTGAAGAAAGAGTTAGAAGATAAATTTGCCGCGTGTCAAATTGTGTACGGAGTGTGAAATTAGAGCTACAGTACAGTACTTGGTGTGTGAAAAGTGAATGATTGACTGTGTGTGCGTGTGCGTGTGTACGTGCGTGCATGTACGTGTCATTCTATTTGTGAGCGTACGTTTGTGTATGTGTTTGTCGTTTGCAGAGTTGTTGTGTCGTGTTGTGTGGCCTCCAGTGTGTGAAATTAGCACGGTTATTACCTGGTGTGTGACGGTGTGTGTGATGAGTTCCCGGATCCTGAAGCCGTAGTGTGTGACCACTCCGTTGGGCTCCAGTGCCGGCTCCCAGCTCAGCCACACGGAGCTGGCCGTGTGGTTGTATATGGTCAGGTTGAGCGGAGGGGACATGGGGCCTGGAGGAGCACCACAGACAGGTGGACACAGAGACACTCAGACAGACCGGTATGGCTATTTAAATACACACATATTACTGTACATACATATCTTAACCCATTCGATCCGGGAACGCATCTGTGTCATTTTAGATTTTAGCTATAGCCATTATTTTATACTTTGGCTATGGAAAAATAGCAGATATACAAGCTCACAGCGAGCTTGTAGATCTGCTATTTTTGAAAAAATCGTGAAAATGTGTGCAAATCTTTGAATATATATATTTTTAAAGCAAAAATGCTTAACACATTCACACAAATCTTTGCTTCTCGGGGGTCCCTGGAACAAAATATTTTGAGATGGGGGTCCGTGGCCAAATACATATCATTTTCCTTGACATGAAAAAAGTTTGAGAACCACTGATATTATAGCAACATAAGTTTAAAAATGTTTTAGTTCAAAATGTTCGCTTTAAAAAATATATATATATATTCAAAGATTTGCAGATCTACAATCTCTGGGTTAAAGGGGAATTCTCGCTAGACGAGATTTCAATCTCGAGATTTCAAAATCGTCTAGCGAGACTTCCGGTGGGGCGCATTCAAGACAATCACGTTACATAGTGTTACAATCACGTTACAAACAAAAAAAGCTATCAAAATATGCGATCTAGCGCAAGGCCCAGGTTTTTAGCTGTGGCGGACCCGGGATGGAGTTCTACTGTACCGTTCATCCTAGGATATCATAACATCATAGAAAAGGTAAGAAAACCGTGGGGCAAAATTCCCCTTTAAAGGGTTTTAAACACCTACCCGCTTCATCAGTGTGGAGCAGCAGGAAGAGGGCGGGGCCTGTGCCCTTCTGCGTGGCGGCTGTGATGGAGAGGTTATAGGGTGTGTACGGCATCAGGTCGGTGAAGGTGAACCGCGTGTCGGAGGTTTGCGTCGTGTTGCTGTCTCCCAGTCCAAACAGCGTGAGAGCGTACTCCGTTATCTCCCCGTTGGGCTCCAGCGGGCTCTGCCAGCTGACGGAGATGGAGGAGGACGACAGGTTTCTGCTGGACACGAGCACCGGAGGAGAGCTCGGGACTGGAGGCACACACGTAGACACAGCTCAGAGCAACATATAGGCTTATCCACAGTCAAATGGGACAGAAGACCAGTGGTGGTAAAAGTACTCAAAATTTACTTGAGTAAAAGTATAAAAGTATTGGTATCAAAATGTACTTAAAAGTACCAAAAGTAGAAAATACTCATTATGCAGAATGTCCAAAATGTACGTAGGGCTGAAGTGGTTAATGTATGTTGTGTAATAATAATCAAAATCTACAACGTAACTGGTAACTAAAGTTTTCAAATAATTGTAGTGGAGTAAAAAGTATAATATTTGCCTCTGAGATGTAGTGGAGTAGAAGTAAAAGTACTGAAATTTGGAAATACTCCAGTAAAGTAAAAAATACCTCAAAATTGTACTTAAGTACAGTACTTGAGTAAATGTACTGTACTTAGTTAGTTTACGGTTAAACCAGATTAAACCATATTTGCTAACCTCTGCACCTTAGTGTTGGTGCATGCATAGTGCGGGACAATGCTGAAAGAATAATATTGATAATGGACAATAATTTGTCGATGACTGACTAGTACGGAAGCTTTCAAGAAGATATATTTACACACAAAAAAAGATGATGAAAGCCATCTGGGCTGAAACCCTTTCAATCAGATAATATAGTCTAAAATAAATACAGTAGTTCCTAAACGGTGTGCTGAGGTACACTAGTGCAAGTCCAAGTGTGCCTTTGGAATTTTTACAACCACACGTTATTATTGCAATATATACAAGACTTACAAGTACACAAAAAGTTATGAATTACCATTTAATTTACTATAATAAATGTTTTGCGTGCGTGCGTGCGTGCGTGCGTGCGTGCGTGCGTGCGTGCGTTCGTGCGTGCGTGCGTGCGTGCGTGCGTGCGTACGCCAACTCACTGTCATCATCGGTTCTCAGGTACAAAGTCCTGCTGAGGTTTACGGCGGGCCCGGCGCCAGTTGCCGGGTTGACCGTGAACACGTAGGGGAAGTACTTCCTGAGGTTTGTGAAGTAGAAGCCGTGGTTCTCCGTGGTCATCTCTCTGGTCCTGTTGACCGCGGGGGGGCCCGGTCGAGGGCCGGGAGGGCTGGGGGGCACGCCGGCCTCCTGCAGGGTGAGCAGGTAGTAGGGCCGGCCGTTGGGCTCCAGGGGAGGGTCCCAGCTGACGATGATGGCGGTGGAGCTGATGATCTGAGCCGTCAGGTTGTGGACCGAGTCACTGGGCACTGAGGAGGGGCGAGGAGGAGGAGGAGGGGAGGAGAGGGGAGAGTGTCATCATGGTCGCACGTTACTGATGGTACGAACATCCTCCCAAATTGCAAGCTGCTTGGGATAAGGGAGTTATAATGAATGCCAGAAAATGATGCCAATTAATCAACAACACACACGCACGAGCGCACACACACACACGCGCGCGCGCGCACACGCACACGCACACGCACACGCACACGCACACGCACACACACACACACACACACACACACACTCTCTGAGGAGGAATGAACAGTGCATCAGTCAGTATTATTGTAATCAGCATAATTATGGTCATCATCTCTCATTGTCATGAGAACCGCCAAAATCACTGTCGTCATCACACCCATTAAGACAATCAGTACAGAACAGGAGAGTAAGCCAGAGAAACATGACAGTTCATTTATCGATACAGAAAACTGAGGGGGAAAAAACATAAAAAAGACAAGGACAGTGTAGGGGGGAAAAACTAAACAAAACAACAACATCGTTCTATGAATTTAACGGTCCCATTCAATGAAATTGAGAAGCAATAGAGAGGGAAATAAACCACTGGGGGGGAAAAAAAACCTTTATGGTTTGAGGGACACCGAGCAGGAAATACTCATCCTGTGTTCAGCGGCCATCATCTTTAGCCCCTTCGCTAGTCACCCAGTCTGAGCAGGTGTGCAGAGGGGCACATCATTTGTGGCACACCACAGAGGATCAGAAGTGGCAGATTAGGTAAGGCAAAGGGAAGGGTAGGGGTGTAGCACTTGAGAGGCCAGTAAAGTGGATGAGCGGATGTTGTGTGGGGGTCTGAGCCCAGATGAATGAGCCCCCACCGCCGCCCCCCTGCTGGGCTTGGTCGGGGCGGTACAGGCGGGGTGCCCTGGAGATCCGGTGCTTGACTGAGAGTGGAGAGGCTAGAGCAACAGGCAGAGATACACAGTCAGTACAAGCAATTATCATTCAGAGACAAGAGTCACGAGCAAAGTGTACATAACACACTCTGCATGCACAAAGTCTTACAACGGCTGCCTGTCTGCACCATTTTTTCACAAAATAACACAAAAACAAGGCGATCGCTTTTGGGATACAGGTCACTAATAAAAACACAGTTTGGAATATATCAGGTAATGTTCAATATCTGCAGTAACACGTCTCCTTAACAACTGCTGCTATTTCTGTCCAGATGCACATGACAGTCTTTCTTTCTTTGTACAAAGCTTTATAAAAGTTTTCTGCCAAGTCTGCTGAGTTCCTGTCAAAGTTTTGTTGGATAACAGCCTTCCTTGACTATTATACATCTATTTCTTGACAACTTTCTCCCTGCTCAGTAAAAGGAAATACAAACCGGTTGTCTCCCAAGGTACAGGGTCTCAGGAGGACAAAAAAGAGCCAGTTTGCCAGACTGAGAGTTATCTCCTTTCACTGACAGGTGGAAAGCAATGTCTTCAATCGCAGAGTTTTTATGTAATTTTAAGAGGCAAAGAAGTTTGGGGGAAAAAAGTGTGCAGACGTAGCCCCAATGCAAGACTATACAGTGTGTGGGTGTATGCTAGCCTATTTGTATGTTTTAGTAAGCCCCATTTATTCAAGAGGCTATGCCGTGGGTGGTAATGTTAATATTTATTGGGATAATGAGTTCGGATATGTGGCACAGCAGCGGAACTGGGCTAAAAAGATGGGCCTAATGAAAAGGAACAACCCACCACAACATTGCATTTTATATTGTAATTTTCTTAAAGGTCTGTGCGTCCAATCTGTATGTGTGGTTCTCCAACTAAAGGGTAAGGAGGATGTAATATTTGTTTGCTGGTTAGATATACGGTGGTGTATGGTGTGTGTGTGTGTGTGTGTGTGTGTGTGTGTGTGTGTGTGTGTGTGTGTGTGTGTGTGTGTGTGTGTGTGTGTGTGTGTGTGTGTGTGTGTGTGTGTGTGTGTGTGTGTGTGTGTGTGTGTGTGAGAGTGTCTGACTGACCGTCCTCAGGTAAAGTCACGGTTAAGGGCAGACTCTGGACCCCTCCATCGCCCTGTACAGTGCTGGAGGTCATCCACAGGCTGTAGTTGGTTCCCCCAACCAGCCCAGTCACAGTGTAAGAGTAGGGGGAGTCAGGAGAGGCGGGAGATAATGCAAGAACCGGTACCCTCTGTAGATACAGACACAAGCATTTACACAGTGTCATAGAGTTGTAGACAGTAACAGCATCATGCTATTCCATTAAATTATATTCTATTGTTATTTTAGTGTGATTTCTTAAAATACTAAGCCCTATACTTCGTTGACTGGGGTCACCCAGTGGTCTATACTTAGTCCCCGACCTTTTTCCTACACACTAAATATGTTCACTGAAAATAGCCAATCTACGAGTAAAAGCTCACAGCGCATAGCAACGGGGCCTGTTGTGAACTTGTAGATATACTATTATAGGCATGTGTTCACCTATTCTTGCCGAATGTTCGCCTTAGGGACGCTAGGGTTCATGTGGCTGAATGCTATCTCACCCACTCACTATTATATTTAATTGCAGAATTTTAGATTAAACCTTTTGTGATATTTCACACATAAAATATAACAGTACAAACATGTTTCTAATATATTCCACTGTGTGTGTGTGTGTCACCTGCTGAGTGACAGTGCCGTTCTCAATGTAGTAGTAGATGGTGTAGTGTACAATGATGCCGTTGGGTTCGTTGGGTGGACGCCACATCAGGCTGACAGAGGAGGTAGTCACATTGGTGAATGACACGTTCTGTGGAGGATCAAATGGCTCTGCAGGAGAGAGAGAACACATGGCAAGCGGGGGGTTATTTTCTCAACATCCTGAAGAAAACAAAAAACAACAACAAAAAAATCCCAGTGTTAATTTAACTCGTGCAGAAAAGTGTACAAATGGAACACTAAGGATTTTACTGTGAATGTAAAAGTAGAGCCCAATTGATACCCTAATAATACCCATCTCATGCATTACTTATGTTTTGGCTTGGGCCCATGTTCATGAAATGTAATAAATACTTAGATACTGAACAAAAGCACTGAGAGAGAGGTTACACAAATGCCACATGCTTTGAGCTTGTGCTGGGACCTTGACCGTTGGTTTGAAAACAACACCACCCAAAATATGAATAGCGCAGGTTGTGACCCAACCCTTAAGTCATCTGCCAGGTCTGAGCCAAATCAGATAAAAATTATCGCTGTAACAAATATTACAGCTGCTCCATTGGGCGTAGGTTTAATAAATATTATCTAAAAAATCTTTGAAATGGTCAGCTGTGAATAGCAGTGATGTATTAGATACATACTGTATCCATCATGTTTTGTACCTGAATCAATGGAGGTGAAGGTGATGGATATCAACACTCCTCCATCACCCAGCCTGGTCCAGCTGGACACTGAGGCGTTGTAGGTGCTCTCCGAGTCCACGTTGATCACCACTGATGTTTGTGTCACGTTCTGCCACAACTCACTTGACTCGTTCCTGATATGGGAGTCGGGAAAGCAAAAAAGACTTGAACCTGAACTACTACAGTATATCCACAGGGATGTTCACTTCATTACAGTACGGTATGAAAATATAATTGCAAAACCTTGAAGCTTGCATGAGATAAGTAACCCAACATACTTAATTTCATTGCATGGTAATTTGTTTGTCAACGTTACATTGCATTTTAATACATTTGAAATCGGACAAATCCGTCTTGATCACATGACTATAGAGATACTGTGTACTGATTTGCACAAAATGGGCCAATCGGGCCAACAATGCCGGAGATTAGCTGTTCACAGACGGACGGAAGGACACACGGACACACACACGGACCGACAGACAGGGGGCAAAACATAGTCTCGGCCACGCCTTCGGCCTGGCGAAGACAGAAAAGGAATCAGAAAGCTGTGATACAACTAGATGCTAGACAGACAGAGAGACGAACGCAGACATTCAGATAACTCACCAAACTCTGACTGCGTAGTACAGTATGTCTGAATTGGCCTCCAGAGGCTCCTCCCAGGACAACTCTACCTGGTAGTCTGACAACTTCTTGGCATGGAGGTACTGAGGGGGTGTGTCTGGGTCTGAGAGGCGGGAGAGAAACTTGATGAATCGAGCACACACATGGCCTCCCAGTGCAATGGACACTGGATTGGCAGGCCAGGGCGACAGCTTTCCAGATATCCTGCCAAGTTTGCGTTGCACGATAGCACGTCACCGAGAAAGCCCTAAGAATCGGAGTACCGTGGCCCTGAAATTAAAAACAGGTTAGTCGCTGTGGTGATCCTGGTGGCTTTGGCTTTCTCGGGCATGGAAGGGAACATGAGGGACCTCTCACTCAGGATCAGGTACCTGTGATGTAATGCCATTAGTGCTTTCAGGAACCCTTTGTGGTTAACTGACCTAGAAGAGAGAGGACGCTGGAGGATAGGATCAAAGGAAAGTGAAGATTTCAAGACCATTTCCTTTCGAAGTCCAAGCAGTCACCTGAAAAACTGAAAAGAAAACCCAACAACCTCTCTCTCTCTCTCTCTCTCTCTTTCTCTCTCTCTCTCTTCACTTTCCCCCCATAGCCCCCCATTCCCCCAACACCATCCCCCTCACCATCCTCCAGTGTGGTGATGTTGAGCGGCTCGCTCGTGTGGTCGCCCGGCCCAACGTGCGTGTTCGCCTGCACCATGAGGCGGTACTCTGCGTACTTCTTCAGGTGCGTGATGTGGAGGTCGCTGGTCAGGGATGTGAGGTTGAGGGTGTGGGTGGAGTTCCACAGCTGCAGGCTGTAGTGGGTGATAGCGCCATTGGGCACCAACGGGGGCTGCCACGTCACGTTCACCTCACTGGACCCAACCGACTCGTACGAGAGGCCATACGGAGGACTGCCCGGGACTGGAAAAATACAGAGTAAATGTTGTTTTAATTAAACCTAAATAGATAGTTGTGAACCGTGCTATAAAAAAGACATCATTCAAAACCTACAACCATTATGGCTTACAATTTCCATCACAAAAAATTGGTTTTCACCCATAAAGACACAGAAAGAGAGAGTCCAAATCCATTTTCAGATGTATGGGAGTAAAGTAGATATTTTTTGTTTTAGTGCAGGTGGTGGGTGTATCTACAAACATACCATCCTCTCCAGACAGCATGACTAACGTGTCTGAGGACTGGTTGCCGTGTCCGTGGCGTGTGTACGCCATGACAGACACGTTGTAATAGGAGTACGGCCTCAGGTGAGCCAGGATGGCTCTGGGCACGGACGTGTTGACCACAGCAGAGAAGGATTCGTTCGCGTACAGGACCTCATACTGTTGGATCACCCCGTTGGCCATTTCGGGTGGAGACCAGGTCAGGGTAGCAGTGGAGGGCGTGGTGTCCTCCACAGCTAAGTCCAGAGGGGGGGAATCAGGCTCTGAGTGAGTGTGTAAAAGACAGAGAGGAGAGGGAGAGAGATGTCAAGGACTGGCCGTGTGGTCTGACATCATATCACTGAACCGAGAAGTGGAATTCAAGCATATTTCATGCAGCTCCAAAGTGTGAGATCTACATCTAAGTCCTAGATATTATATAATATCTATAATGCCCTAATATATATAATGTTATAGTCTAGGACTAGGTTATGTCTTGTTCTTATAAAACATAGTAGTAGCCTAGTAGAGAGCATTACAGATGATACTTACCTATTCCACCTAGATACATTCTAACCTTTTCCAACATTTATCTAATGTTTATTTAATATTCTAGCACAACGTGGTTTTTAAAATAACACTCATTTATATTTTATAGGGAACAAAGCAGAGAGGTTTGTGGTTGTGAAGTGTTTGTGTAGAGCAGTGGTTCCCATTCCCAAACCAAACGAGACAAGGTAGCACATTATTATAGCAATACAACTACATAACTTCACGTTATGAATTATTTACCATATCAGTACTTTGTGCGTACTCATTTACCACTACTGAGACCAATTCTGTACTCTTTTTGGGCATGTCATTGTAGGCTAAACGTTTTTTTATTTAAAATCAGATCTACAAGCTCACAACACAGTCGCAGTGCAACACATTGTGAGTTTTGTTGCATTGCTTCTCTCGTTGTTCACTATGGGAAACAGCGCCCTCCGGCGATGATACAGAAGCTTCACATTCACTCCCTCAGGGCCGAAACCCTTTTTGGCCCGATGGGCCTTTCGTCGCTTCCCAGCAGCCTCCTCGCCCGAGGGCATAAGAGGAGCAGGAACGCGGAAGTCATCCTCTTTGTTCCTTCTGCCAAGCGTGTGAAGGAGCTCCACACTGTAAGTATCGAGGTTGCGGGTTTCTACAAGCTCAATAGCGACGGGTTGGATCCCAGTCCACTGAGTTCCCCAACCTTTCTCCCTCTAACTACTATTTTCCCGGCGTGGAAAACTCCGCTAACACTGTTAGCTCTTCATGGATCGACGGGACCGTCCAGCCGTCGCCGATCGCCGACAGCTGGAGACCAGCATGGACCTTCCCCCGCGGCGTTGCGGCTCCCGTTCTTGCTCCCAGCCTCTCGAGGAATGGGACCAGCATGACCACTGCGTTAGCTGCCTGGGGCTCGCGCACGCTGAGGACGCCGTCTACGGCGATCCGAGATGCTACGAGTGTGCAGGCTTGCACACCTCCGAGCTGAGGGAAAGGTTCAACAGGGCCCAGAGGCTCTTCCTACCACCACGAGCCATGTTCGAGAGCTGCGAGGACGAGTACGACGGAGACCGCCGCTACTATTCCTCTCGACGATCGGCGGACCGCGGGCCAGCTAGCCTAGCCTCCGTATGGGAAGAACGTCGGCGGCCCCGAGTGTCAGCAGCAGCCGGCTCTGCACGAGCTCTGGAAGCTCCGAGGTCTACTCTGCACCCCCGCTCACGCTCTCCTACATCCAGGGCACCCTACGAGGACAGCGAGCCCCACGTGGATCCCCCTCTCTCCCCACATGATGGCCGCTGCAGCAGCGCAGAGCATCGAGCGGCTCTCCGCTACTACTCCCCGCCGGTGAGTGGTGATGGTGATGCCGATAACGGGGCCATCACCTCTTACCATGACGATATCGAAGAATTCGAAGTCGTCGATGAAATCCAGGGGGACGAGGAGGTCGTCCTCCACGACGCTGACGCCACGGATGACCGTGGCCCCCCAGTTCTCGGCCCACCTGAAGCGAGGACCCTTCTCCCTGTTACGATGCCTGCGGTGGCGGCTGCGGCTCAGCCTGGCAGCATTCTCCCACCAGCCGAAAAAGGCGAGACCACTTTACTGGAGCTCTACAAAACAGCTACCATTAGATGCGGTCTTAAATGGCCGGCTGACGACACCGAGGAGCCCCCCGCCAACCCGTCGGAGTTTCAGGGTCTCGACTCGGTGGCAGAAAAGGTTGCCAAGAAATCTAAGCTTCCCCTGGCTATGGGTTTCAACACAGCTCTCTCATCGTCGTGGGATTCCCCTTTAACCCCCGACTCTGATCCTAAACGGCTACGTTTTAACATCGATTGTGCGGGTGCGAGCGAGCTCGGTCTCCTGGCCCTTCCCCCCATGGATCGCACCCTAGCCCTCTCACTCGCCCTTAGCATACCAAAGAACCAGAAGCTCCCCTTTTCCACGGTTAAGGATCCTCCGCTTCTGACCAACGAGAAGGACGTGTCTGGCTCTGCAGCCACCAGAGTTCTCCACAAAGCCTTTACCTCCGGAGCTAGAGCCCTCAACGCCACAGCGCTGCTGCAGGGGTCCCTGAAAGTACTCCTGAGCGAGGCAGGAGACACCGCCACACCTCAGCAGCTAGCAGAGATGAGGCGCATCACACAGGAGCTTATCCTGCTTAACAAATACTCCACAGAGTGGACTGGCAGGGGAATCGGACTGTGTGTTACTCATGAGAGAGCGCGGTGGCTCGACCACGTCAACTTCAAGGGTCCTGAGGACAAAAAGAATCTCCAGAACCTAAAAGTAACTCCAGATAATCTTTTCAAGGGGGGCATGAGCTACCTGCAGGAGAGCGCCGCAGTGCGTAAAGCTCAAGACGAGGCTGCCTTCCCCCCAAACCCCAGAACCGTCCTCCGCGGCCGGAGAGAGGCAGACCACCGACCCGACAGGACGCTCCGTCTCGCCAGACCCATTCCTTCTCCGCCCCGCCCGCCGCCAGAAGCGAACAGCGGGACCGGAGAGAGGACGACCGTCCTCGCCCTCCACCCAGCAAGCCTAACCAGAGAGGCGGTTACAGAGGTCGCACGTCCAAGCGTGGGGGGTCAACTAGGTGACACCATCACTCCCTGCCAGACGTGCAGGGAGGCTCTCTCCCCCGGTTCCCTCTTCCCTCAGAAGGGGGATCTGCATCGGGTTCTAGTGGCCGCGGGCCTCAGTACCAGGACGACGAGGAAGAGGAGGAGACCTTCATCGGAGTCAGTGGCGACAGTGAACTGCGCTACGAGCCCCGAGTTCAGACACACACACACACATGTCACAGTAGCAAATTACGTGAATGTGCATGCACAATTGAATACACATGTTGTCCTAGAGAATTACTTAAATGTGTATCCGTTAAATGTGAATGTGTCCCGTGCTTTTGTTGCAAATGCAAATGTTTCTTACTTGACGAAAAATGCTGTAATAAACAACCAAAAACTTCTGCAAACAAAGGTACCCAAAATGAGCCAACGACCACTACGGACCCCCCCGCGGGGGTCCATGGTGGTCGTTGGACAGAGAAAAGGCGTTATGGCGGGCCAAAACCGTCATTTCCTACAAGGGTCACGCCGAAATTTTCCTTGGTCCATAAAAGAAAGTCACAAGGTAAATATAAGCCAAATTGCTGTAAGGACGGTGGGTGTAGCCAAAATGGCCGCCCCCACTGCACAACACGTGTTGCCAATAAAGATGGCCGCTGCTGCTCGCAGACACGTGTTGCCGGCAACAATGGCGGCGCCCACGTGCGTGGCCAGTATTTCCAAAATGGCCGCGTACATGGGCCCGGAAGTAACACCAAGCACGGTTGTCAGGACAACGAGTGGCGCCAAGATGGCGGCTCGTGTACGCTCGAATACAATAACAACCCCCCCAAATCCGTTGTCATTGCACATCGAGCAATGGAAAAAATGCAACCCCAACCCCTGGGTGCTTCGTACGATAGCAAAGGGTTACAGACTGCAATTTTCCACCAAACCACCCATGTCCAACAAAGTACTGTTGTCACAAGCGAGTGGTCAAGCGGCGGTGACGTTACGAGAGGAGATCTCCTCTCTACTACGCAAGAATGCCGTAAGGGAAGTGCTACCAGGAGAAAGCCGTCTCGGTTTCTACTCGAGATACTTCCTGGTCAAGAAGAAAGGGGGTGGATTACGTCCCATAATGGATCTCAGAGCTCTCAACAGGTATTTGAAAACTTTTCAATTCAAAATGTTGACGGCAGCAGCGTTACTACGCTCAGTCCGCCAGGGCGACTGGTGGAGCTCAATAGATCTCAAGGACGCATATTTCCACATCCCTATTTACCCACCGCACAGGAAATTCCTGCGGTTCGAATTCGAGGGTCGGGTGTACGAGTACCTAGTCCTCCCGTTCGGGATGTCCCTGAGTCCCAGGGTGTTCGTGAAATGCACTCAGGCAGCGATAGCCCCTCTGAGGCAGAGTGGCGTTCGCATAGCGAGTTACATAGACGATTGGCTTCTGACGGCGGATTCGCGTCAGGAAGCATGTCATCACACCAGTCTGGTGGTGTCGCACCTGACCTCCCTGGGGTTCACGCTAAACTTCGAGAAGTGCGTGCTCACACCGTCCCGTTGCGCTACTTTTATAGGTATAGCACTGGACTCGGTCGCTCTCAGGGCGCGTTTGTCTCAGGAGAGGATAGATTCCTTCCTGAAGTGTCTGGCATTGTTTCAACTGGGACGCAGGGTCCAGTACAAAATCTGCATGAGGGCAGCGGGACTCATGGCCTCGGCCATTTCCTTAGTGCGTCTGGGCAGACTACACATGCGGCCGTTTCAGAGATGGGTGGGCTCCCTCAGGATCCCGGCCACTCAGGGTTTTCGTCACGTGACAGTGTCCGCGGCGTGCATGCAATCCCTTCAACAGTGGAAAGTAGCTTCTTTCCTGTCGGAGGGCGTCCCGATGGGGAGGATCATCTCGAGGAAGATGATCACCACAGATGCCAGCCTGACAGGCTGGGGCGCAACATTCGAGGGCCGGATGGCCAGGGGTCTATGGGACCGCAGTATGAGGAAAGCACACATCAACTACTTGGAGCTGATGGCAGTCTTTCTGGCAGTAAAACATTTCAGGTCCCACATCGGTGGTTGTCACGTTCTGGTCAGGACAGACAATACCACGACCATGGCATACATCAACAAGCAGGGAGGTCTGAAGTCTCCTACCTTAGATGGTCTGGCTCGGAGGCTGATACTGTGGTGCAACTTGCACCTGAAATCAATCAGCGCCTCTCATGTGCCTGGACTTCTGAACAGGGGAGCCGATCTTCTGTCCAGAGGCAGGACTCATTATTCGGACTGGTCTCTGCACCCCGGGGTCGCGGTCCAGATTTGGACCAGGTTCGGTCGGCCCCAGGTGGACCTTTTTGCCTCGGAGGAGAACGCGAAGTGCTCGCTGTTTTTCTCAATGAAAGGACAGGCTCCGCTGGGTTTGGACGCCCTGGCACACGAGTGGCCGGGGGGGCTACTTTATGCGTTCCCTCCGCTGGAGCTGATCCACCCCACTCTGGAACGGATCAGGCTCCGGGACCTGACGGTGCTGCTGGTGGCCCCAGCATGGGGCACGTGGAGGTCGGAGATAGCTCCCCTCCTATACGAGCGGCCTTGGCCCCTCCCGTTGCGAGAGGACCTGCTGCAGCAGGCGGGGGGCGAACTTCATCATCCCAGACCCGCAGACCTAGCTCTGTGGGTCTGGCCCGTGAGAGGGCGAACTTGACTGCGACTGGACTTCCACCTAGGGTGGTAGCTACTATTCAGGCCGCTAGGGCACACTCCACTAGGTCTCTCTATGGAGCTAAGTGGGGCGTGTTCGAGGAGTGGTGTATGGAACAGTCCCCGGTTGTGGTCCCGTTCCAGGCGTCGGCCGCAGATATCATGACCTTCCTACAGGATAGGTTGGATCTTGGGAACGCTTTCTCCACGGTTAAAGTGTACTTGGCGGCCATTTCGGCCAACCATGTTGGTTTCCCCGATGGAAAAACCGCGGGGAAACAACCACTTGTGGGTCAGTTCATGAAGGGCGCGTTGCGTGAACGCCCTGTCTCAAGGTCTTTGTTTCCCACGTGGGACTTGGTCCTGGTGCTAGACTCACTCTCTCGTCCTCCTTTTGAACCTTTTGAGACGGTGGAACTGAAGTTCCTCGCGCTCAAGACAGTACTCTTGGTTGCGCTGACAACAGCGAAACGGGTGAGCGATATACATGCCCTCTCGGTGGTTCCGGAGTGCATGAGGTTTGCGGGTGATGGTAGTAGGGTTGTTCTAAAACCTAACCCGGCGTTCATCCCCAAGAACCACCTGACGGTGGTTGCGCCAACCGAGTTGGTGGCTTTTCACCCGCCTCCGTTTGCCTCAGAGGAGGATCGGAGGCTGCACTGTCTTTGTCCAGTGAGAGCCTTGCGGCTGTATGTCCAGAGGACTGCGGCCCAGGGCCGGCCTAGCCAGTTGTTTGTCTCCTTGGGCCCCGGGCCTGGGGGAAAGGCGGTGGCTAAGTCTACGCTTTCCCGTTGGATTGTGGAGGCTATTCGCCTGGCATACACCAGTAGGGGGGCCCCAGTGCCTGAGGGCCTGAGGGCGCACTCTACTAGGGGTGTGTCAGCGTCCTGGGCCCTCTGCAGAGGGGTGTCTATTCAGGACGTTTGTACTGCAGCGAGTTGGGCGTCGCCGTCGACTTTCGCTGCTTTCTACAGCCTGGACGTGGCGGCGTCTTCATTGGCGCACGCAGTCCTGGGTGTGGCTTCCACCTGAGGGTGGGCGGGTGCATGGAACCGCGGTAGTTTCTGTTCATGCCCCTGTGCCTTAGTGTAGGATAGGCCGATGTCTGGGCCTTAGATTTATAAGGCGGACTTCGGTCTGTCAGGGCCCTCCCCCCACTAGAATAGACAGGCTGTGCCTGCTTTTTAGTTTATAAGGCAGACCTTGGTCTGTCAGGGCCCCACTTTTCTCCTGTTCCGTGCCTTAGACCCGGTGGGTCTGTTGGCGCCTGGGTGGCAAGGGTCACGCCCCTCGGGGCGTGGCCCTGGCGCCCAGGGGAGGGCTGGGACAGCGGGTGGTGGTACCTCGATTCTTAGGTACATTCCGGGGGTTTATATCTCCCATAGTGAACAACGAGAGAAGCAATGCAACAAAACTATGGGTTACTTGCGTAACCCCGGTTTTGTAAATTGCGAACGAGTTGTTCACTAAAACACCCTTCTTTTTTGCTTGGCAGAAGGAAGCTGGTGTGTTAAGAGGATGACTTCCGCGTTCCTGCTCCTCTTATGCCCTCGGGCGAGGAGGCTGCTGGGAAGCGACGAAAGGCCCATCGGGCCAAAAAGGGTTTCGGCCCTGAGGGAGTGAATGTGAAGCTTCTGTATCATCGCCGGAGGGCGCTGTTTCCCATAGTGAACAACTCGTTCGCAATTTACAAAACCGGGGTTACGCAAGTAACCCATAGTTTGTAGCTTCTAATTCATCTAAGAATACAGATGTGCCTTGAGATTTTGACTAGCCCATTGGCGTGCCTTGGGCACAAAACGTATGAAAACCACTGGTGTAGAGTAGCTGTTGAGAACCAACCGTCTTCTGCGGTGAAAACAAAGGTGTCGTCCTCATCAGAGAGAGAACTCTCTCCTATGGCTGTAGACGCCGCAACACGCAGTTTATAACCAGTGTACTTGTCCAAACCTGCAACAAAGAGAAGTGGTCAGATGGGTGGGCAGCGTGCACTCTTCAGAGAATGTATAATTTGAATGATCACTCAATCGATTGGGTTCCAGCTTGGATCAATGGAACTAAGGATACTTTAAGTGTCTTTTTATCGGAAACACAATGAAAACTCACTTGTCAAGGTTTTAAAGAAATTAATACAGGACTTTTATTGTTATTATTATTTATTATTTTATAGGTGTTTTGAGGGTGGTAAAGACCCTGCCCACCACCACAAAGGTTGTGGGTTCGAATCCACCGTGGTGCATCCGGCTTTGTTGGGTGTCTATGTGAACACAATTGGCTCGTGTTCAGGGGAGAGAAGCCGGGCCGGGGAGGGTGATATTGGTAATTGCACGTATTCCTACAGGCTGGGGCGGCACCTGTCAGCAGGGAGTGTTGGGTGGGAGGAGTAGTCCTCCCGGTGGGGGCTCCTCACTGGCAGGTGAGTCAGTAAGATACAACAGCAGTGACAACACAGAAATGTGTGGGGAGGAATTAATTGGCATAACGACTAAATTGGGGGAAAAAAGGGGGTAAAAATAATTGGCTACTCTAAATTTAAAATTATTCGGAGGCCCACTTGCAATATCCTCACGGCCCACCAGTGGGCCCCGGCCCACAGGTTGAGAATCGCCGTACTACAGTACATGGGTGTGTGCGCATACTATAGAGTTTGTGCTCTACCTGTCAGAAGTATGCTGGTGTCGTTGTTGGTGACCCACTGCAGAGCCTCGTTGCTATGGAGGTTGAGACCGTAGACAGTGTAGTGTGTGATTCGTCCGTTGGGGGTGAGCGGCTGAGTCCAGGTCACCAGGATGGAGGTGGAGCTAATGTTCTGATAGGACACGCCCACCACAGAGCTGGGGGCTGAACGGCACATTCAGAGCGGGGAAGAGATACCAACAGCAGACACAAGCACTTAAGTTTCTCATGTACTTTACATCAGATAATATCATCTGCTCTAACCTCTAATACAATCGGTTACATGGTGCAGAAAACACCAAGTTCTTAATTTCCTAAAATTTTTACTTTGAGCAACTTTTGACTGATGACTCTTCTAAGACCAAGACTATGATTTTTTATTTATTTTTAATCTGAACCACTTCAGTTCTAACTAGTCCACTACATCTCAAATGTACACAGTACGATCTTCAGTGTTATCTATTTGTAACTCTGAAGGTCCTTACACACCGGGGCGAATTCTTCATGCGAATAAATACGTTTTTTTTATAAAACCTTATAAAGTCAATGCACATCAGTTTCGCGAAGCGAAAAAGCGTCTTTTAATTATTCGGAACGAGTCCGAATTTTGCGTATATTCGCATATTCGCCGGTGTGTAAGGAGTGTACAAATGTTCAGCTACAGTAACAGTTTTACAGTCCTTGTGCTGATTTGCTGTGCTGATTGCTAACGATCACAACAGCATGCACGCTAAGCGACCACCCACCCTGTTCTCTGGTCGACTCTGTGATGTTCACAGCAGGGCCCTCTCCCACAGCTGTGGCAGCGGTCACCTTGAAGGTGTACTCAGTGAACGGGTTGAGATCAGACACCAGGTAGGACAACTCCTCAGACTGGACATCCACCACCTCCTCTCTAACCAGTACCGCTGGAGCACGCACACACACGCACACACACACACACACACACACACACACACACACACACACACACGTACACGCAACAGATGCAAACACATGTAGGATTTATAACATGTACTGTACATGTAGGATTTAGAAACCCATATCTACAGTATGATGAATGATATAATGCATTATAAGGAAGTCATAAAGTGAAAGATTTTCTAAAAGCGTTCATAATGCCACATTGTGAGTTTGTCTACTCCCCCTCAAAACCGCTCTAAAAGAGCACCATACAGGTAGCTGAAATTCGGAACTGGCCCCTGTAAAAAGTCAAAATTCGATTTATACTTTATATGATGTTTTCGCATAGTAGTGTATATTTGTCTGTCATTAAATGTTTCGATGAATTGAATACAAAGGACCCCACTATATAAGATATCATGGCGAGCAATATAATGCATTATGAAAGTATCTATAATGCATTATAGATACAGACTTCATAGAAAGTGTTTGTTGTGTGTTTTTATGAGTGATGGTGGATAAGCAGAACACACAGAGATAGAGTTTAGAGTTTAGAATACAGGCATGCGCTACCTCCTGGACTAACTGCAGCACGCGTGGAGAAACGAGTCTGGCCAGCGCTGAACCCTGTGATCGCAGCGTTGCGGGTAGAGAAGCGGGGATGTCCCGGGGTCAGATCAAAGGGGTCAGAGGTTGTGCCCTCACTGTGAGATTGGTGGGTCAGCCAGGGTGGGGATGTGCCAGGTGGATCAGGGGTGAGAGAGAGAGCCGAAGTGACTGAGAGCGAGGAAGCAGCAGCCAGAGTGGAGGCAGAGTGAACGTTAGTGTGTGCAGTCATGCCGGACGGACTGGGGCTTCCAGAGACCATGGGGTCAACAGTGGGACTACTGTCAAGGTCTGGGTCAGGCTCAAGAATGGGGTCGGTTATAGAGCCCGCTGCGCCCGAGTTTGTGACGCTGGAGTCAGGCATGCTGGTGAATGGCGTGTGGCCGGAGACGGCGGCCGTGAAGGATGGTGGAGAGGTGGTGAGGCTCAGCTCGGCCGATCGCTTACGCCGCCCTGAGTTGCTGTCGAGGTCGGGACCAAGTGTATTCCCGCCATTTAGATCCTGGACATAATGAAAACATTCATATTAGCCAGAATATTATACTTTAAAAAAACAAAAATCCAGAATAATGCGTATTGACATGCTACAGTAGCTGTCTAATCCTGGGGCATCAGGTAAACTCCATTAACTACCTTGTAGAACAGATAACATACAGTGGTCTGGATAGAAGAGTGGAGAACCATTTTAAATCATGTAAGGTGATCAGTCACTGTCCAAGGAACCCACATTGATTTGACGGTACAGAACTGTCTCAATAAGAAGATATGATAAAACTCACATAAGGACTGACTATCTCTGAGTCTAAAAACAGGCCCACCAGTTCTCCTGTGAGGGTGATGTCTTGTAGTAGAATTTCCCCGTCCAGGACCTGTAGTTTGTACTGGGTGATCAGTCCATTGGGCTGGGCAGGGCTCCTCCATCTCACACGGATGGACACAGAATCCTCAGCTTCTGCCTTGAGATCTATCACCTCACTGGGTGCTACACACAGGCACACGCACACGCACACACAGAAACAGACACACACACACACACACACACACACACACACACACACACACACACACACACACACACACACACACACACACACACACACACACACACACACACACACACACACACACACACACACACACACACACACTTTTTCAGTATGGGGTTTGTTAGGAAATGGAGAAAGGCAGGGAGCTACCAGATGTCAATGACCTGCATATGTCTCAAGCTATCTACCCTAATTAACCCTGTTCTTGTCTCAGTGGGGGAAGAGACAAGAGCCTGCTGTGGACTAAAACGCCACACAGTGAGCTGGCGTCTGACTCTCCTTCCCACAAGGAAAGGCTGCAAATGCTTTTGTAGACCTACATTCTCTGCAGAGAAAAATACAGGGCACAGACGGGGGTTGTGTTTTATCTCAGAGCTAAGGTGGAACCAACATTTTAAGTTGGACTGTAGTATGTATTCAGCAATGTCAATAATTCCCAACCCTGCTCCTATAGGGAGACGCCTATGGTAGCACTGTGACATTTTCTATCCTCGTGGGTAATTAACTGCATTCAACTGATGATCAGGTCCAGCTAGAATGTCATGGATGCAAGCTGAATGCAGTTACATTTCTGTTACAATAGAACACTAACCTGTACACTAAAGTAAACTACAGTGTATAGAAATTGCGGAGGTGTGTGGGACTGTATGTGTTTGATTGTGAGCAGATTCCTTACCCTCAGCATGCGTTACTATATCTGCCTGTGCCACTGGGCCCACTTCTCCAGCTGACTTGGCTCTGACTGCCACCGTGT
Source organism: Gymnoscopelus braueri (assembly GCF_963280865.1). Classification (NCBI taxonomy): domain Eukaryota; kingdom Metazoa; phylum Chordata; class Actinopteri; order Myctophiformes; family Myctophidae; genus Gymnoscopelus; species Gymnoscopelus braueri. The sequence goes on from NC_137610.1 coordinate 14,265,563, forward strand.
ACTTGGTGAAGGGGTTCAAACCAGAGTAGACGTACCGCAGGTCTCCTGTGCTATTCTCATACATAGGACCTGAGCCGAAGGAAGAGAAAATCCTGTGTTAGGGGGCATGTCATTGGTTCGTGCAAAAACACATGAATGAATATGAAGTGTGTGTACTGTATGCTTTGGGTGAATATGAATCAACCTGTAGGCCCAGAGAGATAGACCACGTAGCTGAATTTCCCTGTCACAATGGCGGGAGGATCCCAGGACATGGAGATGGATTTAGATGTCAGATTCCATATGGTGAAATTATGGGGAGGATCCTCTGGGGCTGCACGACAGATGTACACACACAGAAAACAGATGAAAACACAATATGAACGCAGGATAATTGGTCTCCATACGCCCAATCTCACATAACTAAACGACAAAACAATTGCACGCATTGCAATCTAATTAGCACAGGGCATCACACACCCACTCAATCAATCTGGATGCTGGTACAGAACATTGAGGGGTGCAGACTACAGAGGGGCACGCTTTGGGAAAAGGCTGATATCTGAAGTGATATCACCCTTAAACAGCAGACCTCAATGAACAGGCATGAGTGTTGCTGTTGCTGTGTGCTCATGTGCGCCTGTTGTAGGTTCCCTTGTAGGACAATAAAGTCTAACATCTAGTCTAAATTAATGATGCTGAATATGTTACACTGCCATAGACACAGAGATGAAAGCTATTGCCAACATAGATATTACTCATCAATCCAAATGCAACAGCATGTGTTACTGTACATTCTGTACACACTGGACAGTATAAGTGTACCTGATTCTGGCATGCGGACCATGGTGGAAGCTATTTGACCCTCGCCATCCGAGGTAAAGGCAGACACTTCAAAGAGGTACGCCGTGTGGGGCCGCAGCTCATCCACTCCAACAGATATGGGTACGTTCCAGGAAGCCGCTGGGGGCACGGCCGAGAGGGTGACAGGGGGAGAGGACGCCGTCACCTCTGATGGGCTTTGGGTCCCGCGGGACAGGATATCAGCTGCATCCTAAGAGCACAATGCATGTAGCACTAGTACAGTATGTAGCACTTTGTAGCAGTTCAGATACAGCAAAAACAAGTTGTGTATGTTTTCAAATATATACATATAAAGAAGTGTCATTACGCCTGCAGAGATAGGGGCTTAACATCAATCGATATTTCTATGCATGACGCAATGTATTTGTAAGAACTTCAGAGAGAAGAAAGACCACAATAGACAACAAATTGAGAGATCGCGGAATAATAATGCGTAGCTTGAAAGCTAGTTCAGGCAGATATTCTGGAGTGGGTCACATCCACGCGCACGACTGTGTTGGTTATGTAACAGTGACGTGTCAAGCAGCTGACCAATTTGGTGGCTTATTTAAGCTCACTTCATTCCGCTGTCGCATACTGCAGGTTCCTATGAGCTTCCTTGTCCCATCGCTACCCCAGCACCACCAGGAGGCTCTGCTTCCCCTGTGGGTTCTGTTTTCCCTTGGGGGGATTTGTGATATATCTCTCTGCTCTTAAAATGGTTGCCTTAATTGTACTGAGCAGGGACTAATACGTAGTAGAGCCAGACGACGAAGATTTTCTTTAGAATGCTTAGACTGTTTTATTCAGACAGGACAGTGAAGAGAGGCAGGAATGCAAGGACAGAAATGCAAGGTTGATTCTAAAGCCTGATTTATACTTAGTTGTGCGCCGGTGTCAAAATAGCAGATTTACAATCTCACAACGTGCGGCGCTGTGATGCATTGTGAGCTTGTAGCTCTGCTGTTCGACGTGTGACATGATGCACAACTAAGTACAAACCAGGCACAAGGGTCACACTGAGGATGATGATGATGATTATGTGGAGCCTTACGTTGCAGTGAGGCAGCGCTCCTATCATGATGTCCTCAGCGTTGAGCTCCAGCGTGCGAACCGTCTGTGCGGTCCTCGCATGATTGACCTTCACTGCAAACTTGGTGATGAGGCCGTTGATGCGGTGCGGAAGAAACCAGGTGACTACCACGAACGTCTGGTTGTGAGCGAACGCCGTCAGGTTGGTCACCAAGCCTGGAGCTGCAGCACACACAGACCCAGATGCATTGGGCACGCACGCACACACACACACATACACACTTTAAATGCTTTGTTTGAATCCACAAATTATATTGCAAAGGGCTTCACAATTTGAGGGCACAAGGCATCCCTCTCCACACAGTCAGGCTGCATATCTCAGTTGAAACAGAGCAGGATTTTTTAGCGGCTTGGCTTTTCTCTTCATCAAACAAACAAACACGCACACATGCATGCACGCAGGCACGCGCGCTCGCGCTCACGGACACACACACACACACACACACACACACACACACACACACACACACACACACACACACACACACACACACACACACACACACACACACAGCCACACACAGCCACACACAGCCACGCACGCATACAGTCAAAAATAGGCAGGCGCCAACCTATATACAGTCAAAAATAGACATACACAGAGACAGACACACACACGCACGCACGCACGCACGCACGCACGCACACACACACACACACACACACACACACACACACACACACACACACACACACACACACACACACACACACACACACACACACACACACACACACACACACAAATACATACACAAACAGAGAACAGAAACATGCATGCACACACATGCACACATAGCCTACTATACAGAACACAGCACACACTCAACATTATATTATATGAGACCAGAATGAATGGCAATACGTGTATGCAACATATTACATGAACACTGAGGATTTGACTGTGTAACTATGGATGGATACCCACCGGCCTCAGCTGTCTTGAAGTACAAAGACTTGCTGAATGCTCCCTTTTTTCTCTCGACTTGTGCTGCTACCTAGAGAGACAGAGTTGGTGAAGGGAGAGGGAGGGAGTGGGGTACAGGGAGAGGGAAAGGAAAAGAGAAGAGTTGGAGGGTGAGAGAAAAGGAAGACATGGAGGGAGGGAAGAGAGAAGGCAGGAGAGAGGATTAGGGGAGGAGGAAGGCAGGAAGAGCAGAGGGAGGTATTACTTCATATTATTAATTCATGGCTCAGTCATCAGATCCATTGTGTTTACTGTAGCTCCACAGGTGTTGATGACATGAACAACATGCAGTGAGTGCTGATCAATTGATAAGTACACCAATACAACAGTAGCCTTTTACACCTGCAGGGTCCAGTGGTTGTGTAACGTTACCTGTTTCATAAAGCTGACACACACTACGGGTGGCTAACCTACTACAACTGATAAAGATAGCCAGACATGTATTGTATACTCAACTGCGGGTAACATAGTACACTTAAAAGAAAAACAAAAGTTACTTAATCCATATTACTATAGGTAGCTAAGTGGGCATGCTTCGGGATGTATCGTTCAGGTTTTGGTACCCGGCATTGGCCGGGTTATTCTTTTAGATACACAACACATGCAGGTATTTGTGGGCATGGCCAACTCCACCTTTTCTTGGAGGCACTAAGGCATTATGTCACTGTAGCTAAAATAAAATGTGTGGGTGAAACAGGTCCTATCTCTGCCTCCCTCCTCCTATCCCTCTCTCCCTCTAATATATCTCTGTCTCTCTATGATCAACCTCTGGTCTGATGTCACACACAAACTCCCTCCCTCACTCTCTCCCTCTCCCTGCCCCTCTCCCTCTCCCCTTCTCTCTCTCGCTGATCGAACTCTGGTCTATGTCACACATAGTGGACACTGTTGCCTAAAGTTACGGCCCTAATGTGGCCTCATTCTGTGTTTTCAGTGCCCCATGGTAATTGGAGGGTGGAATGGTGATTGGGGGGAGTGGCGTGGTGTCTGGAGTGGAGACACACCTGGGCCTCATTCCTCAATCAGCCAGCAGCCAGCATAAAACCCTGGGGGAACCTCCATTTCAACCCTTTAAGCCATCCGTCACCTCCGTGTGCTGACCCCTTTTTTGTAGTTAGCATTCATAGCTGTTTTCTGTGTCTGTAGGCGGTGTGCCATACCTTTTGCTTGGTGCTTATAAGGTAACTTTAATAAAAGTGTTTAAAGTAAAGACAAGGGAAGCTTGGTAGGGGTATGCTGCCATTTCTTTTAGACCATTTTTTTTTTAAATACCATGTTTATGTTTAGTTAGGGAGGTTAGATTGTCATTTTTGTTTGGTAGAGAGCCTGCCTGGGAAGCAAAAGGTCCCAGGTTCGATTCCCGGCCCCGGCAGTGTGTCGAGGTGTCCCTGAGCAAGACACTTAACCCTAACTGACCACTTGGTCAACAACCCGACATGCATCGTTCGGTACATGCAAGGCACCAAGGCTGGCACCCTGCCGCCAGTCTAGTAAGTCTAATATATTTTCTTGTGATCTTTGTGACTATAAGCCATGGGTACGTGATAACAAATTAACGTCAGAGGCTTCCGTTGTTGCCGTTGGTGACCAAGCCTGGGCGCCAATGGCTAAGGCTGATACACCTGCCCTTGTCCATACACACAAAGCACACTGCATCTGCACTGTATGTGTACAACTACAGTATATGCATACGCACGTGTATCTGTGTGGACAAATAATTGTTTGTATATGTTTGCCTGCTTGAACATTTTGAGTACATTTCTATTTGGATCTGGATGTAATTCCTCTTCTACTCTTCATCTTTAAAGGGACTACACCATGAATTTTTACTTTTCCTTCTTTTGTGTGTGTTTTTGGTCTCCCCTACGCCCTACCTCTCTTCTATCCCCCAAAATACCCCAGTTTGAGCACTCAGGCTTTCATAGCATATCTGGGGTTTTATGTAAATTGGTCTCAAAACAGGCCAAACTGATTTAGCCCCGAAAGTGACGTCACTAGCGGTACAATCCCTCCCGTTTTTCAGTTCCAATTTTTAAAAAAAAAAAAAACTTTTTCCAATCCGAACCAGGAGATAACATGCATACAAACTGTCTCAATAGCGCCATGTGCAAATCAGGACAATGTGGTATAGCAGGTGAAAGTGCTTTATAAGCCAGAGAGAAGTTAGTTGGAATGAGTATATCTGAGGCTTGATTTAGGCTCAAACCTTTTGAAAAACGTTTGAGGGACATAAACAATATGATATTAAATATTTAAAAAAAAATTGAATTCATGGTGTAGATCCTTTAAATAGCTCATTTGTACAATTACATTGCAGCAAATACAACGCATTAAAAAAACGTAACTGCTAAGACTAAGTACTGTACCGTAGAAGAGACTAGGTTTGATGGACCCACACATTGACACGTCAATGTCTGTATACAATATATGGTAACGTGATACACACACACACACAGGCATGCAAACAAATGCAGTACACAGTCACGCGCACATAATCATTGTGTGTCTCCTATGAAGGTCATGGAGGTTAATGAATTCTGAAAACTAATAAGCGTGATCACATTCAAGCTCAATGACAACAGACAGTGGAAAGAGCCATGGGTGATCCATAGATCTGTTTACCTGATCAATAATTCAATCAGAATCAATTATTCAGCCAGATCAAGAGAATAGAGTCTTGTCACATGGAATCTGCTTCACGCTGGAGCACACACATCAGCGTTAAGAGCAGTATGCTGTATGTGTGCTCAATTAAAATACATACAAGCATACGTGTACATATGAACATGGGTACATACTGTATAAGTGTGATAGTATGCATGTACTGTACTAGGCCTGTCCCCGACTAAGGATTTCTATAGTCGAATCTGATTGGCCAAATATTGCCTATAATCGACTAATAGTCGACTAATGCAACAAAAAAATAATAAATATATTTTTTTATTTAATTTTTTTATTTTTTTTATTTTTTTTGCATGATTTGACTGAGATTGGCAGTCGAATCAGTCTGATTCGATTGCCAATCTCTCAGTCGAATCATGCAAAAAATATGTTATGCAATAGAGGAACATTCCATTTAGGCTGTAGGGGTGCTTAATGTCTGATTTAACATACTTGCTTGGTTTCTCCCAATAAATCATAATGTATATCCTATTTTTGGCAAACTATTAGTTAATTAATATAACAAATTAGGCTAATCTCTCATTCAAATATATATATATTTTTTCATAATTCGACTAAGAGATTGTCACTCGACTCAGACTCCCCTCGACTGATTAGACGACTATTCGAATAATCGAGGTCAGGCCTAGTATGTACAGTATGCATGTGCTTGCATTTATGTACATGTACCTGTGTGTGCACGTGTCTATGTGCATGCATATCATTGCTGTCAGGCAGAAACTTTGTTTCTACAGAATGTCATCTTTTTACACACACAAGTAGCAAAAATAGCAGATCTAGATGCATTGCGATGCAAATCGTTGTGGGCTTGTACAGTATATCTACTATTTTCGCTATTTAACTTAACTAAAAAAAAATGCCTGTAATGACATAGGGACACCAGATTTAAAGTGGCTAAGTCTGTCTGTGGTTTCTCTGAATATTGAAAGATTGTTTTGTTTTTCATTTCCTGAATAGTAGCAGTTTTGGACATGCAAGGTTTCTGGCCCATCAGTGACGATATGTGATCTGTATGTCTATACAGTATGTGTACACGTTACCTGTACGTCATAAGTAGAGCCTGGACTGAGGTTATTGAGGAGAGTCTCTGGTAGGTCATCATTGGTAAGCTCCTCATGGAAGGTCGATTCAGGGTAAGGACACACCTCCTTGTACCTAAAAGAATACACATTATTATTCAGGGTTAGGACACGCCTCCTTGTACCTAAAATAATACACAATTATTCAGGGTTAGGACACGCCTCCTTGTACCTAAAAAAAATACGCAACTATCAGAGTAAGGACATGCCTCCTTGTACCTAAAATAATACAAAGTTATTCAAGGTAAGGACACACCTTATACCTAAAATAATTCATTCATATATATATATATATATCTTTTTTATTTATTATCAAAGACAATTATCTAGTGACCAGTGTGAGAAGGTGCAGTGAAGGGTACAGTACAGGTGTTATACATGTAGGATGTGGTCCAGGGGCCATCAGTTGCCCATCACTGAATCTACTATAGGCTTATTGAAGACATAAAGTTACATAACACACTAACGCATCTGTTTAGGTCCAAGAACTGCACGTCATGTGGGGAATCAACACACACACACACACACACACACACACACACACACACACACACACACACACACACACACACACACACACACACACACACACACACACACACACACACACACACACACACACACACACACACACACATAAATCTGACTAGATAAACGTGAGGTTACCTGATGACATATGTGTCTATAGAGCTGGAATCACCAGGAGGATGCGTCCAGGAGAGCAGGATACCATTGGAGCCCACTCTCTCTCCTTCTATACCCGATGGAGAACCAAGGACTGGAGGAGAGAAGAGAGCTCTTGAATATCATCTGTTACAGAAGATCTGAATTTAATGCATTGTTAACTGTACTTATAAATAACTGTACCTATGGTGTCCCACAGTGCAGCTGTCATGTGTTCAGATAACTTTAAACTAGAAGGGTCCTTAGTGTCTGAGCGTACTCAAGCACATAATACACAGTGTAGTGTCATTGCTTGACACACAGTATGCCTCCTACCTACTCCATCTTTCCTGTTTCTCTGTGACCTAATATTATGTTTAAATAAAACCAGAAACTACATTAAAACAAGAAAATAACTGTAAATACAATATATGAGAAAACAGGAGAAAAACAGTAGCAGCAGTGCTGTCAAAAGAATAGCATCACTGTCTCTTGGTGGACTGGTCCCTGTGTGTGTGTGTGTGTGTGTGTGTGTGTGTGTGTGTGTGTGTGTGTGTGTGTGTGTGTGTGTGTGTGTGTGTGTGTGTGTGTGTGTGTGTGTGTGTGTGTGTGTGTGTGTGTGTGTGTGTGTGTGTGTGTGTGTGTGTGTGTGTGTGTGTGTGTGTGAGTGAGAGAGAGAGAACAGTCTCTGATGAATAAGGCCTCACACAGCAGTGGCATTTTACTGACATTCACTACAGGCCCATTCATTCTGCGGTTCAAAAGCTCAGGCTAATGTTACCTCGGAAGAATGACACAGGGAAGAGGCTCGCTATGTAAGAGGAACTAATACAGTGTGTGTGTGTGTGTGTGTGTGTGTGTGTGTGTGTGTGTGTGTGTGTGTGTGTGTGTGTGTGTGTGTGTGTGTGTGTGTGTGTGTGTGTGTCCGTGCGCGTGCGTGTGTGTGTGTGTGTGTGTGTGTGTGTGTGTGTGTGCGACGTGTGCGTGTGTGTGACGCGCATGTGTGCGTGGGTGAAACAAAGATGCTACACAGTAATATCCTCAGTGTTAATTTAAGAGTGTAGAATTGGGAAAAAAAACATTTGCACTTTCTGCACTCTCTGAGTCAAATATTAACACTGGGGATTTGACTGTATGTGTTGCTCCAGTGTAATAACGGTATTTTTTAGCATAAAAGTAACATTTGGGAAACACTTCCTATCCATCTTTCTATTTATGTATAAATGCACAGTCTCAGTGTGTGTGTGTGCGTGCGTGCATGTGTGTCTGTTCATGTGTGTCCCGCATATCTCGAGAATCGATCTCCAAGGACCCGAATGGGAAGTCAGTGGGATTGGCGGTTGTTCGAAACTATCTATAGTTCCACAAATCTCCATATCCATTGTCTCTCTATCTGTGTCTGTTCCCAACAGGCATCGTTCCCAACGGGCATCGGCCCGATGTCTAAAATGCATTATTAACACACTTATACTTAATTAAAATCTGCTTTGAACACTGTGTAATTATAGTTATAAGCAAAGCATTCATAATGCTTCATAACAATAATCTAAACACATTCAGCATTTTATTATGACTAATTCCTTTTAATTCCTTTTAACAGGACGTTCATGAAAGTCCTTGCGGGCTTGTTTCCAATGAGGGCCTGTGAGCAATTAGGGGTTAAGAGTCTTGCTCAGGGACAAATTTCATTTCATCGACACATATGCTGGCGTGGCCTGGAACCGTACCTGGGGCAACCAGGGCCTCTGGCTCCCTAGGCG
>NC_137610.1:14277127-14279627 GCF_963280865.1 Gymnoscopelus braueri
AAACTATTAGTTAATTAATATAACAAACTAGGCCAATATCTCAGTCGAATATATATAAAATATAAAGAATTAAAAACATTTAATTTTCAATTTTTAATTCGACTAAGAGTTTGGCAGTCGACTCAGACACGCCTCGACTGATTAGTCGACTATTCGAATAATCGAGGTCAGGCCTAATATACAGTACAGCTAAGTGAAATGTACTTCTAATATAACCCTAATACCACACAGACAGAGTTTTCTGAAGTCAGACCCTGAGATAAAGTTGAAGCTTCACCATCATTGGATTGGATTAGATTAGATGTTTATTGCCCTCAGAGAGGACATGCTTTTCCCAGCCTGCATACTTGTATGGTCAACTATTGCAAGACAGTAAATAGAGAAAGCATGTTACAAACATGTAGCCCCATATGTTAGATGGGTACACAAAAGGCAAAATAACAATAACAAAGCAAAACCATTGCATAAGTCTCGCTCCACAGACTATGCCTTTGATGAATGGAAGCTGTATGGCACAAAACAGTTCTCGAAGTGCACCGTACGTAGAATACAGAGTCCCAGTGGTTATGGAGGGGGTGGTCAGATGATGTATTGCTTTGTGAAATGCATAACAGATTTAAATAACATAATGTTGAATGTTGTTAGCATAATGTACTGCATAAGCAGTGGTTCCACAATGCTGTGGTACAATAACAGAAGGAGTTCCCCTTGTCTTTCCTAGAGCTAGAATATTCTCCTCTTATATCATTAAAAGCGGGAAAGCATCTGTGTAACCACTTTAACCATAATTTAATACTTTGGCTATTCAAAAATAGCAGATATACAAGCTCATAGTGCGTCACTTTGTGCCACGCTATACGAGCTTGTAGATCTGCTATTTTTGAAAGATCGTGAAACTTTGTGCAAATCTTTGAATATACATTATTTTAAAGCAAACATTTTTAACTCAAATGTTTGCTTCTGGGGTCCCTGGAACAAAATATTTCTATATGGGGGGTTGGTGGCCAAACACATATAATATTGGAGGTCCTAGACACCGATATAGCAAGATACGTTTTTTTCAGAAAACCCTTGGGATTTAGAAGCCATTTTTAGAATCGGCCTCAGGTCTTAATGGGTTAAGCATGAGAAGCAGCGTGAGGAATGGAGCCGGAAGACATAAATGCTATGCTACCTGCAGCTACGGTACCTAGTTACTATGCGTTTGAATCTCACCTGTCAGAGTGGAGTCCGTTAATGGAAACAAGTCTACAGTCTAAAAGCCCCACCAGCTGCCACAAGAGGTCGTGCTGCTCCTCACACCCCTGGTAGTTGTTTACGACACATTTCATTTGGGACCAAAATGTTGGACGGACCAAGTGCCGTGGCAGTCCGCCCATTCGATTATGAGACATCTTGTGCACAGAGGTTCGACATTTTGGCCTCAAATCAGTAGTGTTTATCCTCCAGGGAGCGTGAATGCAAGTAGTTTTCGAGATAACCTGTCTAGGACAAAAGTGTTGGAGTAATGTCTACTAGACCGACGGGCAGACTGACTCCTTATACAGCCACACACCAACGGAGATAATAATACGTTTCACATACCTGTAGGCATGTTTTAAAATATATATTAATATTAATTATATACATATTTGAAAATACTTATATTTTGGACCCCAGGAGTCAACATTCACAAACGTAATTTTAGATTGATTGATTGAATATCAAGTGTCCAAAGTGTCCAAAGTTGAAATTTTAAACATGCAAATTATATGATTACTATTGTAAATGCCCAGTGTGGGTATTTTCCTACATCTCAGACAGAAGTAGGACTGACAACGCATCATTCCTTAACGCTTCTCAGATTTACAGCACGCAAAAACCTAACTGCTTCTGTAATGGATGTGGATCCTGTCTACACCATGTTGCAATGCATTTTAAATATCTGCAGTGCAACCACAGCTGCACAAGTATGCAAGATAAGAGTGTAGTCTGACCTCTGAGCGTGTACAAGTACACATTTCAGCATTTACGTGCGCCTCTGCGTGTAGCATCCACATGCATGAATATGCTGGATGGGAAGTCTTACCTGTGAGTGCACCTGTCCCAAGCTGTATGTAAGGAGCAGGGTGAGAGAAAGGGCCACGCTGGCCATAGCTGGTTGGCCAAGGCAGTAGCAGCGTTAGCTTGGGTTAGACACAGCAGGCTGGGGTTATAGAGGCCTGTCTATTAGATGCAGGTGCATCCAGTGTCGCTGCAGAGGGGTTAGCGGCAGGCTCTCACAGGGTTAATCCACAGAGTTGAAAAGAAAAGTGAGTCCCAATGCTAGCAGGCTAGTGAGGTTAGCCGAGGTCAATCACAGGGTTAGTAGTTGCAGTCAGTGATGGTATAGTGCTGGTCTTGCGGTATTCCACAGGTTAGCTGTTAGCTGGCGAGGGCCAGAGAATGGCAGGGCGTGAGGGGTCCTGCCTTAGCACAAGGCTAACTCTCTCCCTCCCAGGCGCTCTCTCTCCCTCTTTCT
>NC_137610.1:14287127-14297127 GCF_963280865.1 Gymnoscopelus braueri
CTGGTGTCAGACTGGAGAACACAGCCCTCTGACTGAATACCTTCTGAACCTGTAGCACATCACACATCACACACGCACACGCACACGCACGCGCACGCGCACGCGCACGCACACACACACACACACACACACACACACACACACACACACACACACAGAGATACATCAGTAATTCAGTGACCGAACATTAGGTTATCACCAACACTGTGTAAGAACAGAGCCCGACCGATGCCAGGTGTGTGGGTCCGATGCCGATCCCGATTACCAATGTTTAGACCTTTATTTGTAAAAAATAGCAAAATGTTGAAATCAATTAGAAAAACTGAGCAAACAAATACAATTTAAATAAACACAAATAACTTTAGATGGAAAATGTAAATTAAGTATTAAAGTATATTAAAACAATATATAATATAACAATATAGGAAAAGAACACTTTAATTATACAATGAACAAGCAAATAAGTAAATATAAAATACACACAAATTGAAATTTATTTTTATTTAACTACTTAAATAAACTACATTTTGAAAAGAAAATAAATCTAGAGTTGACATTTGAATTTCACTAAAGACCACCGAAATTAATTGTTACCATCATTTAAAAACAGCTGGCAAAAAGCCAAATACACATGCACACAAACGCACACATGCGTATATACGTGTACAACATGCCCACGTAGAAACACAGTCTGGCGTAGTTTGCCACTGAAAACAGCCCCACTGGAGCAGATGGGAGTGGAGAGCCCTTCAGGAGTCATCACTGAACATGGAGAGAAGAGAACATTCCTCATCCACCACCCCACCCCACCTGAACCTCACAGTTGATTGTGGACTTTAACAAGCCCGCCAGTCTAACCTTGAGACTAAAGCAATCCCCGAATTCATTCACACATCAAATTGAGACACCAAAAACAACCCTGACTTTTTAATGACTTTTGGGGCTTTGGTACCGTGAGCGTGCGGCGGCGGTCACAGTCGAAGCAGACGACCTCGTAGGCATGTGCGCGGCCGCCTGCTGCATCCCAAAGCAGCTCCGCCGACGACTCTGTCACCACGCCTTCTCTCACGCTGCCTGGAGGGGCCAGGCCTGCAATTAGAAACACGTCAGATCATTATGCTGTAATTATTGTCAAAATAAACACGCTGAGGATAGTAATTAACCTAGGTTTAGAGGAAAACTTAATTAAAACTTCAGCAATCAGGGCAAGATACCCGACTCATCTGTTTCAAAGATGGCACTGAAAGAAGGTTATTTTAATCAGGGCGTTATTATGATGTGGTTATACTGTGTGTGTGTGTGCGTATGTTTGTTTGTGTCTTTCTGTGTTTGTCTCTATGTACAACGGTGGTTCTCAAAGTGGGGTCCGGGGGGACCCCCAGCCCAGGGTCTTTGAGGGGGTTCCAGGGGGTCCCCAGCAAAATGTTATAATATACAGCACCATCTAAATCTGTTTAATAACCACTTTAAGCTTGTAGATCTGCTATTATAAATATATATATATTTGATTTTTTTTTTTGGGGAAACATTTTAACACAAATCTTGTATGGCGGTCCCTGGCACAAAACATTTTCAGACTGGGAATTTGTGGGGTCCTTTACATGAAAACAACTGATAGAACAACTGATATACACTGTACAGTATATGCGTGGGTGTGTGCAAGCATGCTTGCGATTATGCAACTCACTGGTTCTGATGGGGTGTGTGAAGTAGGGGGCCCCCGTCCTCTCTCGGCTGGTGCTGTGCACCCTGAGATGGTACTGGGACCCTGGACTCAGGTTTCTGAGGGACACCACATGGGCCCCGGCGGGGAGAGAGTGCCACTCGCACGTGTACTTCTCGCACGCTTCCCGACACGCCTCGTCACACACTCTGTGACAAAGACACACCTTCACCCCGTCAAGCACACCTTGCAGCGGCGGCTGGATGTACAGCAGAGAGGAGTCTGTGCCCACGGACAGAGGGAGTGCTACCTGCACTGGCCATGGCTCTACAGACGGACAGAGAGATGCACATTCACAGGTAGAAAAAGAGACAGACAAAAGGACATTTCATTAGACCTTTTTCACAAATGTGGCCCAATGTATGGTATGTCCGCTTTGACTGGGTCTATAATTTTTCTAACCATTACCAGCAAAGTTAAGATCTGTGATCACTCATTTTGTGTTTCAATATAGCGTATAACACAATACAGTTGCTGTACATTGACATGTATCTCTTTCTGTCAGATTACTGCATGACTATATAGTGATTTGATTGAACATGCTAACTGGCTAACCAAGGCTAACGGTACTGTATTTACACAGACCAATTACAGCTGATCTAAAAATGTCTGTGATCAAATTGCTTAGCCATGCAGTCTCAAGGGCTGATCACCTCAGTAGTTCCAGACCACAAATTAAGTGAATGGTCCAATGCCTTAACCACTATACATGCAAATATGTATAGTTCTTACATAAGACCCCCCCCCCCTATCTTATATAATCTGCATCTTGCATGTACTGTACTGTATACAGTCTGGCACCTTTCTGGACCTCTGACCACTCAAAGCAACCTGGTCATTAGGAGCAGTTTGTGGCACAGTGCCTTGCTCAGGGACAGTGATGGAAGAAGCACTCACGTGTTTTACTCAAGTAAAAGTATCAATACTGCAATGTAGAAATACTCTGTTGCAACAAAATTCCTGTATTTAAAATGTACTTAAAGTACCAAAAGTAAAAGTACTCATTGTGCAGAATGTCCCATTTCAAAATGTATACAAATATTTCGATTTTTTTTCAAATGGCCGAAGGGGGTTCCACATACATTAAGTGGTTAATGTATGTTTTGTGATAATAATCAAAATGTGCAAAGTAACTAGTAACTAAAGCTGTCAAATAAGTACAGTGGAGTAAAAAGTACAATATTTGCCTCTGAGATGTAGTGGAAGAAGTAAAAAAAAAGAAGTAAAAGTATTGAAAATTATTATGACTTCATTACTTTCCACCACCGCTCAGGGACACTGTGGTGGAAGGAGTGCAGTGTGTGCTCCCAGTCAGTGACGCATGGCACAAGTGCATTGATCACACAAATGCATTTTATTTTAAACATGTGCCTGCAATGCAGTGAGAACACTGATGTGAATACAAACAACATCTTCAGTAGTCAGTTACTTCTGCGGTCCAGATTTTCACTACTCAATCAATAAACGCACCTGTGTGTGGAATTAATGTGGTGGTTCAGCAGCTAATTATGAATGGGACCACCTTGGATGCATTTAATATTTGAGGCAGAGCTTATTAACCCATTAAGACCTGAGGCCGATTCTACAAAATGTCTCCTAAATTATAATTCTGATGTTGCTACATCAGTGGTTCTCAAACCTTTTAATGTCAAGGACCCCCAAAATGATATGTATTTGGCCGCGGACCACCAAGATTTGAGTTACAAATGTTCGCTTTAAAAATATATATTCAAAGATTTGCAAAAAAAAAATCAAGATTTTTCAAAAATAGCAGATCTACAAGCTCTTAGCGCGGCACTCGGTGCCGCTCTATGAGCTTGTATATCTGCTATTTTTGAATAGACAAAGGAATCTAAAATGACACAGATGTGTTCCCGGTCTTAAAGGGTTATGTTATTAATTATTAATTAAATATTATTATCTATTTGCTGATTATGCTAATATTGACGCACCTGTGGTGTAAATGATGGTGGTCTCCTGACTCTTGTCTTGTCTTCTCACTGAGACCACTCCCACCTGGTAGGTCTGACCTGGAGTGAGCGTGCCCAGAGCCACACATACCGACTCGTTTGCCCAGAGTGCAATAGAACTGGACTCGTTTATCCATAATGCAGTGGGTCTGGGGCCGTTTATTGGATGGGTTGTGAGGTAATAGCCCTCTGGAGGGTCGTCCAGTGGACTGCTCCAGCACACCGTGGGGTTTTCTCCTGCACTACGCATTGCCAGTCCGCTAGGGGCCCTCACCCCTAATACACAACAAAACACAGCAGTCATTATCTTCAGTTCAGTGGACCGGAGTCAAATAATATACAGCAGCATTTGCACAAATTAAAGGCATTTTCAAATCAGAGTATTGGGGACAATAGGAATTGTGCCACTTAATCACTTAAATCCTAAAGGATTCTATATCTGGTCGACTCTTTTTTTCCCCTCTACACCAAAAACTCTTCATCGAAAATCTGCAAGGTCACAATGGTCACAGAGCTTGTAGATCTGCTTTCAACAAAATGTTTGACCTAGAAATTAGGGTTAGGGTTCATGTGGTTAACCTGTTAATCACTAAATATATTGTGGTGATTGTGAACATTTTCAAAGAAAACATATGGGAAAAGTAATTAATTACAGCCCCACAAATTTGCAGTTTATTTGCAGTTTATGGACTTATGTAATTGACCCATAAATTTAACATCAATGATATACACCATGGGTCTTCAATAGGGGGACCTCAGAGTTACTACAAGGGGTTTGCCGAAGGTTTTTGATAGTACTTTTTTGTTTTGTTTTATTTCCTCTTTAATGTCTAATTTAATGTCTAATGTATACATGAATTAAACATGTTATATATATATCTATAAATTATCTCTGTATACTGTACATACAGAGATATATGGAGATTTAATACTGTACATACATACAGTATTAAATGTACAGTATTAAATGTATGTATGAATGTCCTCGAGAACCGTTCATCTGATCGACTTGGCGGGTGTACTGCTGAGGACTCAAGGAACTTGCAGTGTGAAGTGTGACGTTAATCAGTTCAGTGGTTCTCCAGAACCGCACGCTCCAAGCATGCATATCTCAAGAACCACTCTTCCGACTGACTTCACACTTGGTGGGATTGCTGAAGACTCAAGGGAACTGCAGTATTGAGTGTGAGAGATTTACCAAACCGGCATTGCACTAGTATGAGAAATACACAAACACCATGAAGCACAAACGCACACAACACACGCATTAACACTTACCAGTGCGCACTATCAGATGCTTCTGTTCACAGCTCTCAACCCCATGCTCAGCGACTGTGTATACTCCAACGCTGTACTTCCTGTATGACTCCAGACCTCCAATCATGGCAGTGTACGTCTGCAGTCCACCAACCACAGATGACCCGGAGATGTTGGCCATTCCAGAAATCCACTCCTGTCCCAAATCCATGTCAATATAGTGCACCACAAAGCTCCATGTTTTGGCATGGCTTGATTCTGGAAGCATCCAGTGAACTGTAATCTGACTGACTGTGATGGAACCAACAGTGATGTTTCCTGGTGCAGTAGGCCCTATGACAGAATGGGCATAAACATGTTACAATATTGGTGGGTGATGATATTGAGATATAGAGACTTTCTTTCAGGCATTCATATCACCCGGCCGAGCCCAAGGCTGGATAGCAAATTGTATCAGCCTTGGTTACATCATCTCAGGCAAAGACGAATGCCTGCGCGATAAATCGTTTATCATGTACCTCATACTGTAGTCTTATTTATCATCCAGTTTGTCCTCAGCCATGACTTCTACCACACCATATGCAGCAACTGTGTTTGATGTTTGATTTTCAGCCATGTTTTCTGTTAGTTTTTTTTAACTTGTTGAGTTCCTACTGCAGGGATGTCGCTCAACAGGCGTGGCACATTAGCTTGCGCTGATTCAACTAGCTGACTGAGCCCTAGGGCTGATAACTGTTATCACCCCCTCTGTGCTTTTAGCATTCCCTTCATCCAGGGCGAATAAAGGTTGGGTATGTGATAAAACATGATATTTATAGATCAAACATCAATATGTCTGGTCTTCAGATTTTCACATTTTACTTGCTTAATCATGTAGTGCAATTGTACTGTGTGCCATTGTTAGATCTTGATTTAGTCAATTTGAAACTTATAAATGAATTTTCAGAGCAATGGAGAGATAGCTAAGACGATTTTAATTGTAATTTTTTTGTGTCGGTTGTAAATTAGCACAGTTTCAAGCTGGGTGTAATATAGTATCTACATTAAGTGTACAGTATATCCAGATAAACCCGCTCATTTTGCTGTTATGTACTGTATACAGTACATACAAACACAGCAATTGATTACACTTGATACACTCAAGTTAAATTAACACTCAGGATTTTACCATATACTGTACTGTATGTGTGTGTGTGTGTGTGTGTGTGTGTGCGTGTGTGTGTGCGCGTGTGTGCGTGTGTGTGTGTGTGTGTGTGTGTGTGTGTGTGTGTGTGTGTGTGTGTGTGTGTGTGTATGTGTGTGTGTGTGTGTGTGTGTGTGTGTGATTGATTGATTGATTGAATATTTTATTAGGCAAAAAATGTAAAACAGCACAGTTACATTTAAAATACTTTGTCTAACAGGTCCGTTCATAAAAGTCCTTGCGGACTTGTTTCCAATGAGGGCCTTGGTATTTAATTCATAGGCATATATAGTGGCACCACAGTTCAAATATCATTACAAAATAAACAGCCAAAAACAATATATATCACTATGTACAACAAAAAAAAAAAAAAAAAAAAAAGAGGGGAAAAAAAATATGTACAAGAACAGGGGGGGGGGGGGGTCTGCTGTCTAACGGGAAAATGGTACTACCTCCACCTTTGGCCTCCTGAAAGGTGATTTTTTAAGGCTCTCTTAAATGAGCCCAGCGAACTGCATTTTTTGAGGGATGGAGTTAGACTATTCCAATCCTGGGTGGCAGTGCTGTAGAAGGAGAATTTGCCCATGTTTGATTTATGGGTGGGTGGTACCAAATTGTTGTTAACGCTCCCTCTGGTATTGTGACTGTGGGTGTCGCTAACCTTTTGGAGGTATTTACTCAGATATGCGGGAATTGGGGGCATATCGGGCAAATTTGCATTTACGATTTTGAAGGCCAGTCCCATTTTTAGTTGTTTAACCCTGTCTTCCACCCTGAGCCAGCCTAGGCTGGCAAAATGGGTGGGAGAAAGGTGGGTCATGGGCCCCAATCCGAGGAGTAGCCGAATCAGTTTGTTTTGGGAGGTTTGAAGCTTAGTCTTCAGTGACACTGAGGTGCTGGAGTACCAGGAGGTGCAAGCATAGTCAAAAAGTGGTTGAATCAGGGCCCCAGAGAGGGTCCTGAGGGCCTGAGGGTTGACAAAAGAGGAAATTCTGCCCATAAATTTGGTTCTCTGGTTTACTCTTTTGACCACCTTTGTAGCCATGCTTTCACCTGTCAGGTATTTGTCAAGTACACAACCCAAATAGGTAATCTCTTCTTTGCTAGAGATAATTGTGTCATCGACTTTGACCTTGAAATCATTTACATCCATCTGTCTGAGGGAATGTTTGGTCCCAAAGAGAATGGATTCAGTGTGTGTGTGTGTGTGTGTGTGTGTGTGTGTGTGTGTGTGTGTGTGTGTGTGTGTGTGTGTGTGTGTGTGTGTGTGTGTGTGCGCGCTTGTGTGTGTGTGTGTGTGTGTGTGTGTGTGTGTGTGTAAGGACTCACTGGTAAACGCGGTGTGAGTTCGCCCCAGGCTCCAGGACGAGCCATCAGAGTGAGAGGCTCTAAGGGAGAATGAGTAGGCACTCCCGGGGGACAGACCTGCCAAAGTCACCCCTCGGGATGACAAGGACACTGGCACATGCACCAGTCTGTTCATGCTTCCGTGCCCCCGCATCACCTCTCCCCTGTCAACTCTCCTGTTTCCCTCCTCCTCCTCCTCTCTGGGTCCAGGTTCATCTTTCGCCTCCTCTTGATACTGGAGGACAACCTGAGGTGCAGGATGTTGACCAGAGGTCAACGCTGTGAGGTCACCCCAGCGAAGCTCCACCTCACGCTCTGTCACCTGCCCCAGGTCCAAAGAGAATGAGGCAGGGACCATAGGGACTATGGGCCAACAGAGAGAGAGACAGAGAGAGAGAGAAAGAGATAGTACATTTCCAAAATTCCCCAAAATTCCGGAGCATAACTTCTCTTGGGTCATTAGACCCTGTTTTTTTTGTTTTTGTTTTTTTTACATGGCTGCTTGCATTTATGTTTATTTGTTACATACTCACAACCTGCAGTGTGAGGTGAAATGTACTGAAATAACAGGATCATGGATAACATGGCATATACAGATGTACAATACTGACACGTCCTAGATGTTATGCAATTTTAATTATCAACTCCTTTGGGGAAATGTTTGTCACTGTACAAATTGCACATGAAATTTGTATTCTGCATTTAGCCATCCTAATTATTAGGAATAGTGGGCGCTATTACAGCGCCTGAGAAGCAGTTAGGGGCTATATTCCCCAAGGCTCTTTTTTTCCTGAGAGCAGCGTATGTTTTGAATTATTTGCAATGGGAGTGCCCCATATCTACAGTATGCTATGCTAGAAGCGCCAGCTGCATGACATGGCTGGTATGGCTGAGTGTCTCTACCCACTCAGCTATACCAGCCCCTCACTCAGCTATGGCTGTGTTTACACACCAAGATTGCCTTTCTCTGTCTCTCAAACAACTGTTCATGAGTCACAGAATAGGTTAATAAAATGTGTATTGAACTGTTTATTTACTGTGGTACTGGCAGATGAAGGGTAAAGGAATGTGACAGAAGAATGGAGTGAGGAAGTATCCTGGTCCTGTTGCATTTTTCTGCAGGGCAAAACAATCTGTCTGATTGGCTGGCAGTGATGATGTCACAGAGTCGGTCAGGTTGTAGGCGGAGCCATCAGACCAGCGGGGTTGACCCTCATCCTATGAGATGAGTAGAAGAGATATAGTAACCACACATCCAATCACGCTCGCTCGCTCGCTCGCTCGCTCGCACGCACGCACGCACGCACGCACACACACACACACACACGCACGCACGCACGCACGCACGCACACACACACACACACACACACACACACCAAACGCTGAAGCTGCACTAATCTTGTACCAACACCACATTTAAGGAGTGACTGCTGTCTCTCAGGTTTCTCTGTTTATAAATTACTACTAATTATCTCTCTGTTTATAAACTACTGACATCTGCTGAAACCGCCATTAGTGGTCATTTAGTGGTCGGTGTACATTACACACACACACTTTACTTTAATTAAAATGTGTCCACAGTGAGAGGGTGCAATGTTTTTCATGAACCACTTAAGCCCTACATACCTCATCGCGATCTAATGAAACGCCCAAAATAGGGATGTCAGGTTGAAGGTGGTTACAAGAGAAGAGTGCTGCCGACAGCCTCCTGAACAAGGTATTCTGAATGTGCAGAATCCCTGGCTTACAATTCATATACTGTAGCACATTAGAAAAATACTTCTCATATACGCCTACAAATTTAGCAAAATCTTTGTTCTATTTAAAAAATATTTTTTTTACATATACAGTACAGTATATCACAATTCATAGCATGATCTTTAGTCGAAAAAAATCCCAATATTTTATAAATATTCCCAAATTCACACTAGTCTAGCATTTCATGGACCACTGTTACACATCAAAATCCAGAGTGTCTTTTCTGGGGGTCCCTGGCACAAAACATTTTCAGATGGGGGTCCGCTGCCAAATACAGCCTACCATTTTGGGGGTCTTTGACATGAAAATGTTTGAGAACTACTGATTTAGGCATTTGTAGAAGGGGCCTCAGGTGTTAAAGGGTTAAAGATGGACCCTGACCTTCACAGGTCTATCTTTACATTCTCAGTGTTAAATGAACACCAGGTTTAACTGTGCATTGAGTTACCTGTCTGTCATTGAGTCCTGTCCACAGGAGCAGCAGCAGTGTGTTATGGCTGAGCAGGTGAGAGGACACAAAGCGCATGTCTTCCTGGGTCTTTAGGTCGGTCAGGTGACTTCCTGTCGCCAGGGCTCCGCAGCGGCGCTGGGCATTGCCCCAGGCCAGGCCGCTCCGGCTCACACTGTAGCAAGTTCTCTCATGGGCCAGCCAGCCAATGGGACACTGAGCTGGGGACAGAGATGGTTATCTATTCACGGTTGACCCAAGACTACGTCAAAAAGTTGTGTTCAGTCTCCACACAGTCTGTGTGGAGTTTACA
>NC_137610.1:14302127-14314627 GCF_963280865.1 Gymnoscopelus braueri
AGGAAAGGAAAAGAACTAGGATAAGATAGGATAAGACAGAACTTGAATGATCCTCAAGGGAAAACTATTAAGTACACAGACAAATACAGTATGATGTCATTGGAAAACAAGATAAATAATTTAAAACAATAGGGTAGAAGGCGTCATCTCAACAAAAAGACTTTGACTGGATCTCATACTCCTCTACTAATGAGCATCATGATCCCATCCTAAACCCCACCTCCCCCTTCTGCCCCTCTCCTCTCCTCACCGGTGCATTGCTCCTGCAGTCGTCTTTTCGAATGGTTGTGCGGATGGCCACCCGTTTGCATGTTTTACCATCCTCTTTGCCTACATACACGTGCACACAGAGGAAGACTCAGATGTGGGAATACAACTCCACACATTTAGCAGGACCACCCACAGAACAGCACTTTATTAATATAGGACTACAAAAACTACAAGGCACGTATTGGAGCTTCAAATACTACTTGACTCGGCGGCTTACCTGGTAGCAGCGCTTAGCTAATAACCATACTGTAACCTCCCATGATCGAATCACACCGTTGGTGCGATTATTTTCTTCTCTCTCCGCACAGTTTTTGTGAGGTTAGGGTTAGGGTTAGGTATATTTTGTGAGATTAGGTTTAAGCATAGTTTTGTCAACATGCGACGTCGCCATGGCGTCACGTCATGTCAAAACTTGATGTTTCAGGTCTACTGAGAGCGGCAAAATGTGACGCCTTGGGAGTGAGAACGGGTTGTGTGAGGACATCATTCAACATCATCAACATTTTAGGACAGCAATTTTATAAATGCCATTTTTAACCATTTGTAACCCTAACCCTGAGGCCGAAAGTAAGCCTACGGTAACTCCATAAAACAACTATTTCTCTTGGGGGTACCAGGAAAATTGTCCTCACAAATTATATTTCTAAAATACACATACAAATAGTAATACTAATACTATACTAAAGTACACACACCCGCGCGTGCACACACACGCGCGCACACACACGCGCGTATACATGCACACACTTACTTTGATGATTTGCCATAGAGTGCTGTCACTCACACAGCGAAAGGCCTTTTGAGCAGGCTCTTTGTTACCCAGCAGTAGGGGCTCTCTGTGACTGACAGCTGGGTGACTGGGGGTGCAGTTCTCACACCAGAGAGCTGGCTCAGCTATTGGCTACTGACCTACACTTGACCTTACTTCTTTAACCAATGAGAGCTTGAGAAAGGGAGGATGTGGACGACTGGAATCTGAACAGAATAATGTGACTGAGAATATTCTCCATTCCCACATATTTCATATTTGATATCCCCTGCTAAATGAGGTCTTGCTCTCTCTCTATGCACAAGAGACCGGGGTACAGTACCCTGCCTTATTTTTTATTTCATTTTTTGACACACCTCATTTGTTTTGTTGACATGTATTCTTTTTATGATAATCTATGTTTATCTATTTTACAACTGCAATTCGCGGAAGCTTGTATGGAAAATAATTTCACCCATTATTCTTTTACACCTGTAGACTTGTGATGTGACAATATACTTGAAGTTGAATAAGTTTAAATTGAAGACGGAGTGTCACTATTTAGCTTATTCTCCCATATGGCTGGTTAAATACTTTTACTAGACTGTACTTGTGAGATTCATGCTTTTTCCACGTTGATCAGGTATATGAATTATGGATTAAAACACACAAGTGATGCAGAGACAAAGATGTAACACACATGCATGGATGGATGGATGGATGCATGCACTCAAGTCACATGCACATGCACACGCACACAAACACACACACACGCACACACACGCGCACGCGCACACACGCGCGTACGCACACACACACACACACAAACACACAAACACACACACACACACACACACACACAGCTAAACAGTGAAGGTGAGCATTATACATTCATTGACATAATATTCATTGACTGAGTGAGTGAGTGAGTCACTCGGTGAGCAAGTCGATGAATATTAAGAGTTGCAGACAGGTGTGAGAGACATGGTGAATGGTAGAAGTGAATGATGGTACCTGTGTCACAGTTAGTACTACCAGTGGGAGTTACAGGGTTAACGGTAAATGGTAAGTAGCCCACTCCAGAACCTGCGGGGGCAGCATCGGGACCGCAGCCGGCCGGTTATGAAAGGAATGTCAGGAGAACACACACACAGATGGTTACGTTTGGATTTTAGCACACACAGTTTTTAGGTCACACACACATGCACACAGACACGCGCACACACACACACACAAAATGAAAATCAATGCATGCACGCGGACTCAACTTTTCTCCGGGACGCTCCGAGCGGCCAGACAAAACGGTTGCGTCATGTGACGTGAAGGACTACAGACAGCAGCTCAGCGCGGGGCCAACTCTAACCCCTGCACCATCTCACATTGTCATTGGGTCAAATGCTCACCGTGGGGAGGTTTCGCTGCGAAAGCAGGCAAGCGGGCGGGGCTGCGATGCCGCATCCACAGAGAGAGAGAAAGTGTCATGTTTAAAATGTTTATTAGAGAGATTTAAAAAGGGATAATTCACACCCAACTTGCAAATGTCGTTGCCCCTAAGTATCATTTTGTACAGTGGACACCTGAAGAGCAGTCTACAGACCATCACCTTCAAAGCAGCAGTTCAGGAGGGTTATGTATTAACTTAGTATGAACTATTAAATGCTGAACACAATCACATGTTTATCCTTCTATTTAGATTTGTTTTTCATCATTTCATTAGAGTAATGCACCAAGGAAGACTTGTGTCTGCTCTACAGTGGCTCTCCAGTACGTTGATTGAAGATCTGGCGGGCGGGGGGTACAAAGTTTGCAGCAAGGGATTCTGGGGGAACTGTAGTGATTAGGCCAAAAAAAAGTTTAACTCCACCCTCTACAACAGGCCACACCCCCAACCACTCAGCCAATAAGCCCATCCAC
Organism: Gymnoscopelus braueri; assembly: GCF_963280865.1. NCBI lineage: Eukaryota > Metazoa > Chordata > Actinopteri > Myctophiformes > Myctophidae > Gymnoscopelus > Gymnoscopelus braueri. The sequence goes on from NC_137610.1 coordinate 14,305,060, forward strand.
TGCCAGGCAACAAGGCGCTCACCCCCTCTGATTGGCAGCTTGAAAGCATTATGAGAAGCAGGTTAAGACTGTTGGTGACTCACATGTCTTGCAGCAGCCGTCCACATACCTCTGGACCACACCTCCATTCTGGAACGGCACAGGATGAGACGGGAGTTAATGGGCAAAAGAGATAGCAATTATTTGTGTATGCATGTCATCATCCTGATTAATCGAGATAATTAAATGTAATCATCCTGATTTAGAGGGATTTTTAGTCATTCTGACATACATCAGGGTATATTAATTGAAAACACTTTTTATCTACCTCCACATCTGTCTACAGTTACCTATGACATCAATCCCTCAATCATTCAATCTTCATCAATGCGCGATTGGTCCTGATTCAGCAATAGCACGTTCCCCACTTTATGTATTGTTTTATCAATCTACACCATATAACAGATTATGAAAAAGTCAATTAAATCAGCTCAGAATATAAATGAACATTCCTTTTTTGTACAAAATTCACAAATTTGATTGAGTTACTTATTTATTTATTTTTCTTATGCACTGTAACTGTATCTGTTATGTATTTACTTCTTTTGTTTTATGCATCCTAATGTCATTCATTGTATAATTTTGTTTTCTTTGCTTGATGTTCTGTGTAAAGCACATTGAATTGCCTTGTTGTTGAAAATGTGCTATACAAATAAAACTGCCTTGCCTTGACTTACCATAACCTTCCATTCTCACACTTAATTTATGACACTTGTTTTGCCGTTGTCCCAAGTAGAATGTGACCAATTAGAGCGACCCACAGACATCAAAGGCCTTGGACGTGCAAAATGTGTTAACAAGATTCTGACTGATTACTGTGACCACCATGCTATACTTAGAGAGTTTGTTTGAATTTAAAGTAGCACATTTGTCCCTGTTGTCAGAGGTCCTGACCTGAATACATTCTGTGTCGTTGAAGGGAGGACAGATCACCCCTGACGCCAGGACCACGGCTCCCACTGCTGTCTCCATGCAGTCGTAACGCGTGCAGTTGTCTACCCAGGAACTCCCTGACTACACACACAGGCACATGTTCAATTGTTTTGAACTATCTATTTTGTTATGCATGTCATGCCCACGTTAATAACTCCCTGCCTACACACACGCACACACACACACACACACACACACACACACACACACACACACACACACACACACACACACACACACACACACACACACACACACACACACACACACACACACACACACACATACAGTATAGTACACACATGCACACTGGACTGGTGTGGATCTGAGCAGTGAAACAGTTACAAGATGCAAATTTTCCTTCCTTACAGCAAAGACCTCTGTGGTTCCGTTGTCATCGGTGAAAGAACAGGAGACGTTTTTACAGGCGCCACAGCACACCTGGGGATCCGACGACACAACGTACACCTGGTGCTGCAGAGACGGAGCGGGAGACGGAGGGGAAAGGAGAAGACGAATGAAAATGTGGCAGGATTGCATCGGGGAAGGATGGAGATGGAATAAGAAAACGTGACCTGCGCTCCTGAAAACAGCTGTCACTAATATGCAGTGTGAGCGGATTTGTCTGGAACAGCTGTTTTGGATAAATGACAGCCAGGTTTTAAGCGGTCACTCCAAAAACAACATTTGAAAGTTAACCACTTATTGTAAGCCATATTGTATACTATAAAAACAATTGAAAAATGATTGAAATAACTGCTCTACTAGGTCACAATCAGGGTATGTATATCACAAAAAAAAGGCCATCGTCCATCTGTAATAGTCACAATGTGGGAGAATGAGAAAAATAAATGATGAAAGTTTTCCCCCCGTTATCAATGTTTCCGGCTTACGGCTCTGTTGATAATACATACTGTACTGAACCACACTTCTGGGTGCAGGGGATAGAGAATTCATACTGAACCACACTTCTGGGTGCAGGGGACAGAAAATACATACTGGACCACACTTCTGGGTGCATGGGACAGAGAATACATACTGAACCACACTTCTGGGTGCAGGGGATAGAGAATACATACTGAACCACACTTCTGGGTGCAGGGGATAGAGAATACATACTGAACCACACTTCTGGGTGCAGTTGACAGAGGAGATGTCCATGGCATAGAAACCTGTGGCTGTGTCTCTGCTCTGCAGGCAGAGCACGGTGTAACACAGCTCTCCTTCAAAGTACTGAATCAGGGACTGGCCTGGGTTCAGCACCGTCACGCCCTGGAAGACACACACCTCCAACTTCTCTACAAACACACACGCATGCACACACGCGCGCGCGCACGCACGCACACGCACGCCCACACCCACACACACACACACACACACACACACACACACACACACACACACACACACACACACACACACACGGAAGCTCATCATTTGTGCCTCTGCAGTGGAACACAGTAAAATCCTCAGAGTGAATGTATCCATTTATAACTCAGAGAGTGTAGAAAAAAGGCCAAGACTCTGTCAAGATAATAACTCTTTCCATGCTGAAAAGAGTGCTAAAAAGAGAGAGATTGTATTATTGGGTGTAAAAAATTGTTTGGTAAATAGCAAGTAAATAGCCCCCTAGATCTGCTTTGATCTGGGTGGAAGATAGGGCCCATAGTGTGAACAGAGTGTGATCTTCCTGTGTTTCGAGGCACACCTTTAGCCAGTGCACAGTGTATGTGTTTATCTTTATCTGTATGTGTATTGTGTATGTGTATTGTATTGCAGATTGCAGGAATGCCCAAGCCAAGAGCTAAGGCACTGGCAAAATTCTGTTCAGTGTCTGTGATAATTGGCAGTCACCATATATGGAAGAGGCGATGCTTGGCAATGCTTCCTGTATCCGTGATCTGTATCTTGAAACACTTATTGTTGAGTTTCCCAAGTTTGTGCATCTACCATTGTTTGTGTCCAAGAAGTTCTTGTTAAATGTGAACGCAAATAAAGATGTTAAATGTGTGTGTGTGTGTGTGTGTGTGTGTGTGTGTGTGTGTGTGTGTGTGTGTGTGTGTGTGTGTGTGTGTGTGTGTGTGTGTGTGTGTGTGTGTGTGTGTGTGTGCGTGTGTGCGTGTGCGTGTGTGTGTGTGTGTATGTGGTACACTTACGGCATGCATGCCGTGGGCAGCCACAGCCGATGCTGCTGTCTGGGACCTCCACCAGCACCTCCCCCTGAGACCAATCACAGAGTTATTGATCTAGTTGGCTTGTGTTTCATACACGCAGGAAAGACTTGATGCAATGAGTCAGAGTCACTTCTATTGGCAAAGCGCGTTGCACATGATAAAAAATGTAAGAACAATAAAAAATGAATGGGTAAAAAAGTGGAACATTTATAAATAGGAAAAAAGTAATTACTTTTGTTAACTTACCGCCTGACACGCAGGGAGAGAGCTGTCCTCACACTGGCATTCTGAGAGCAACAGAGAGAAATTACGTCAAAATTATGGAAAGTTTTGTGTTCCCACTGAATCCAAATTAGACGCCGTCTGAATTTTTCAAGGCTGATACCGTTTCCAATATTTTGGAGAACAGGAAGGCCGGTAGGCCGATATCAATGCATTTTCTTACTCTAACACTTTCAAAGATTCAAAGCTCTATAATTAATGTAGAAAACTCTGTGCCCTAAAAGGCTTTGTACACTTGCCTTTCATTCTGGGCACTGTGGGCAGGCATGTTTGTTTGCCCTATTTTACATTTCAAGCACTTTAACCACTTTCAACGAGGGCATGTCATTATCAGCGGTAAACATTTTTTTTCAAACATTTTGAAAATTGCAAAAAAAAAGATCTATAAAGGCACCATGTAGAGTATAAAAGTTGTTATGCACTATTATATATTTATATATTATACTATATATTTAAGAGTAATGCTTTTAATGTTCTTTTTATGCATTCAAAATACAAATGAAAGACATATTATTAGACCAGATAATTAACAATGTGCAAAATGATCTATTTTGAAACAAATAAAAAACAAAGTTTGTGAAAAGAAATAAAACAACATTTGACATATCGCCCTCCTTAGCCGCCGATCCCAATATGGTACAGCTTGGTCAATCCGACATATTGGACTACCTTCGATCAGAATCCCTGACACCGTTGATGTGAGTGTGTGTGTGCATGTACCACAGTGTTGCTGAGGGCAACATTGCCCGGGGACCGAGGTCTGGACCAGAGTCAGACCGGGTGCACAGCTCACAGAGGACCCGGGACACAGGTTGACATCACACACTGCACACAGGAGAAGGTACAGTAGAAAAATTAGCAATTACTGTAAATATAGGAGCAAACCCACACCCACACATACTGTACTGACATAGAGTGGACACAGACACAAGCAAACACACACTGTACACTAGAGACCGACTCATGACATATCTTTGGGTCCAATTCTGATCCCGATATTGGCGAGTCCTAGCCCACCGTTTACTGATGTTTTGACTGATATTTTGCCAGAAAGTGCAGTCAATTTCAGTCAATTTTACAAACTTACATTACATCTACAACGAAGATTTGAAAGGTTTTTCAGAAAAAGGAAACTTTAAAATTTGTCACTTATGACACACACACATGCCCAAAATAGGGACGGCAGGTTGAAAGTGCTTAAAAACTGGTACACAGGCCTGGGCTGCAGCGTGGCGGTCCAGGCACCCTAGGCTGCAATGACAGCCTGACAGCATGTCGCGGGTTCGTTTCCTTTCAGTCTACTGTCCTATCTATAAAGGCATAAAAGCCCTAAAATAAAAGATTCTGATAATAATGGCCGATATATCGGGCAGACCAGTATATCTGGCTCTACAGTACACATTCACATAAAAAAAACACACACTGTTATGTACGGTAGACACAGTACAGTAAGACTTACCACAGTGGTATTGAGGGCAACAGCTGCCCGTGGTGTTCAGATCCACAGCCAGGATTTCACCGTGGCCGCAGGTTGGAATGGGCTCAATACACGACTCACACACTGCATAGAGAGAACACACACGCATGCACACGCACGCACACGCACACACGCACGCACACGGAAGCTCATCATTTGTGCCTCTGCGGTGGAACACAGTAAAATCTTCAGTGTTTATCCATTTGTAACTCAGAGAGCGTAGACATTTTACCAAATGATAATAATAATAATAATAACAATAATAATTGTAAACATCATTAGAAGAAAAACTTTATCAGGAAATTCCTAGCAAGGTGTTTGAAGGTGGTGTGAACAAGGTTCTTACTGCTAGGTTATAAATACAGTATCTACTAACATTTATGTGCGTATAAAAGCTGTAAAGTGACCTGTGCCAGTGTCCTTGGCAGTTAACACAATAAAAGAGCAGAGCTCATCAGTGAAAACTTTCTATTTCAGAGAGACCGACGGTGCATTCAGTCTTACCACAGAGGTAGGAGTAGCAGCAGGACCGATCCTCCCTGACCTCCACCAGGAATTGATCTTCTCTGCAGTCTGGTGCAGTGACATGGACACACGCCATGGGGTCGCACTCTGAGAACAACCCGTCACAAAATACCACACTTAGTGAAATGTAAAATTCGATCGGTTTCGATCAGGGTCCATGTCCGCAGAAAGCAGCAGAGCGCTTTGAATGTCATCTCCAGTAGCTTTGTAGTACATAATTATGGTTGTTTGTTTGTTTTTACAAAAATATATTCTCTATCTGAATGTACTGTATCCCAAAGCAGATGTTTTAATTGAATTGCAACCTATACTGTAGGTCAGTAATAGATTCTCATAAGGTTCCAATGTACTCTGGCCTTCAGGAGTTTGACCATGGAACTCATTTGTCTCTGTCTCTTCTACTCTGTTTACTGCAATTCACAGTGCTGTGTTATATGCTACTGTAACACTTTTAGCTGTTCTAGGCTATTCAAATTTCACCTCAAATATATTTGAAATATTGCAGTACATCATGGATTTTGTAAATATTGTTGTATATAGTGGATTTTGTATCTAACCTTGAAATAATTGTCAATGCATGATTGCCTTTCCCTCCCTAGTTAGGGTACCCTGATTAAATGTGAGGTTCATTCTTGTTGTGTCAATCCCTGAAGAAGACCATAAATATTGTTCGCATCGTGGCTACGATTAAGATCTCCAGAGCTCTACACATTCACTGAGCGATATCCCTCAGCTCAATGTTTGCCAATTGTGGGCGTGTCGCTCCAAATGTCTACATAGGCAAGTGAAAATGTGACGCTCCTGATGAGCGGCACTCCTCTCGAACTATTTTGTACTTGAGGCACCCAGGGTGCTCCACCAAAAACGCTTGCCAAGAGCGCTGAAACGCTACAAGCATCGCTGGGAAGAGAAGCACTCCTAGTGCGCCTTCAACATAGAAATGCATGGCAGCTCAAAAAAACACAAACAATTTTAACAAAAAAAACACAAAAACTGTAAACTACAATTCAGTCATCATCACATACAGTATCAAGTCACTGCATAAACAGAGATTTGGCAGGACCCCAAACAGCTCTAGGAACATCTAAAATGTACTTACCCTTATGACAATCAGTTAATGCTAATTGTGAAGGAATCCATACAGTATACTGGTGCAGCTCGTAAAACATGTTTTGACTACTTTGGCTATTGCTACACACCTCCTACTGCAGAACTGTAAACACAGTCATGTTCCAATCATGTTAAGAATAAATGACGGGAGGGGGATGTCCACACCAATAACGAAAACTATAACGATCCCTATAAATATATTGTTTAAAACAATGTGTTCTAACTCAAGCTGCTCAGTGGCAGAGTCCACACTACAACTACAAAACTATAACATCATGTGGCAAATTATATCTTTGGGATCACATTCACAGTGTTTTGATAAACGATAGAAATACTGACAACCAGTCAAAATCCATCAGAATTTACGGGGCACTTTCAACACATCAACATGTTTACATCAGTGTGGATGCTCAAATCATTATTGTTATAGTTTATAGTTATCATTCTCGGCACGGCCCTGTTTAGAGACTGCAGTGAGAGAGAATGGAAGCTTGTACTCACCACATCTGTACTCTGGGCAGCAGGACAAGGCGCTGTAGCCAATCACCAAGTGGTTGCCGTTATCACAGGGAGGAGCCTCGCTATCACAGATGGTCATGTTGCACTCTGACCAGGGCCAACGTTCACAGGGGAGGAGAAGTGAAAAGGTCACAATGGCATGGGATGGCCCATGGTAAATGGTGGGAAAATGTGTGCTATTTCTGACCAAATGCCTCGATATCGATATTGTGACAACAATATTGTGTTTCTTTCTATGTATACCGTGCTATATTAAAAAATGTTTTGGAAAATCTTTTACAATTTTTGAAAGTATAAGATAAGACTCAAGTGATCAAAACCAGGAAAATACAACACTAAAGGTCATTACACACCGGCGATTATGCGAATATACGCAAAATTCGGACTCGTTCCGAATAATTAAAAGACGCTTTTTCACTTCTCTTTTTCGCTCCGTGGAAGCTTGCATTGACTTTATACGTTTAAAAAAAAAACGTATTATTCGCATGAAAAAAACGCCCCCGGTGTGTAAGGAGCTTAACTGCTATCTATAAACTACTATGATCTACTGTTCATATTCTCAGTTGCCGCTCCCACCCTATGGAACTCACTCCCAGCTCACATCAAACCCACCTTTACAGACTTGCATTCCCTACCTAATCCTAAACCCCCTTTTCTACCTTATATTTTTGTGTTCTTAGCTTTTAACCTTTTTAACTACCGGTAGTTTTTTTCCCTAATAAAGCTGTTTTTGTTTCTGTTTTCTGTAAAGCGACTTTGAGTATCTAGAAAAGCGCTATATAAATTGTATGTATTATTATTATTATTATTATAATATCATGATATATTGCACATGCATATTATACACCAGAAAACTGTGTTCGGGAATGTGTGTCTCCACAGAACAGGGCTGAAATACACAGACTTTGTACACGGACAAGTGAAAAAAAACAAAAATATAGTGGTTTAGAGCCAACCATAAACTATTTCAAAAGGAGCAACGCTGGCAGAGAACAGTACCAATTAATCATGCTGCACACTGCAGAAAAAAAACCCATCTCACCACAGATCTTCTTAGGACAGCAGGCTCCCTCCTCAATCACGTCCAGAACATACTCTCCCTCTCTCTCACACAGCGGGGTCGGGCTGTCACTGCAGTCTGGCTCCACGGCCACCACGGAGCCGTTCTCCATGCACTGGTACAGGCAGCAGCTGCGAGCAGAGCCGTTCCACACCTCACCGGGGGCCCGCGGGCCCCCTTCGTTGTCAGTGCACACTGGAAAAACCCAGAGCCACACGTTAACGAGCTGATGGCCAGCATAGCCATGGGGTGTTCAGAGCAAATCTTTCTTTATCTGCTTTTATGTCATGTTAAATGGGGTAGTCTCCATCCTCTCAGGAATATGGTTATTTGTTTCTTGCCCTGTTAAAATACTGGATCTTGCCTTGCATTTACTGCTCTATAAAACACACACTGTTGAAAGGTGACTTATAATTATTAAAATAGGATATATACTTTATATATAATTACATAAAATCACAGTCCAAAACTGTTTTCAAGATTCAAATGCAAAAGTAGCAAAAGTAGAAAAAGATCCACCGCTGCGTTTCGAGCTTGTGGATCTGCTACTTTTAGATTTATTTTGGGGCTTTTTATGCCTTTATTGATAGTACAGTAGGCTGACAGAAAATGGGAAGGGAATGACACGCAGCAAAGGCCGTCGGGACCGGGATTCGAACTCGCGACACGCTGTCAGGCAACATTGGAGCCTAGGTGCCAGGACCACTAGGTCAGCGGTCCGGGCCGGATCTGCTACTTTTGATGCTTTTGTGTGACACTGCAGTGTGATCAAGTAAGGCATTAATTTACGAAAAAATTAAAAAAGTTAGAGTGTGTTAGTGTGTGTGTGTGTGTGTGTGTGTGTGTGTGTGTGTGTGTGTGTGTGTACACACACACACATTAACATAACTCACTCACTCACTCACTCACTCACTCACCACAGCGATCCTCAGTTACACAGAAGGGCGAGTCAGCGCGGTGTAGGATGGTTCCGGCGCGGCACACACACTCCTCTCTGATGAAGGAGCAGGTGGTTTCCTCATAGTACTCGCGGTTCAGACAGGTGCGGCTGGCACAGGTGCTGACACACGGCTGGTACTCCTTGCCGGCGGGACACCGCAACGCTGTGAGGCCACCGGGGTTACAAACACACCGAGTCAATTGTATTACAGTGTAGTGAGGCTGTACAGTATATTATGCAATATATGTGTATATAGAGTAAAATCCCGAGTGTAATTTTTACTCCAAGAGTGTATGACTGTAAGTGTAACCAAATGGACACAGGTCCATTTGATTACATTACAGGGGTCCTTGAGGGGGTCCCCAGCTCAATTAATTAATACAGCATAACAATCATTTTAACCACTTTATCCATTTACGTTCGATATAAAAAAATAGCAGATGTACAAGCTCACAGCGCGTCACATCTGCTAGTTTTTAAGAAATTTGAAAAATATCTATAATGCTTGG
>NC_137610.1:14319627-14377127 GCF_963280865.1 Gymnoscopelus braueri
GAATTTGTAGGTTGGCTACAGGCTTTTTTTATCACTCACGTCTACACTGTAAAGTGTTTTTGAGTGCGCGGTTGCTGTTTTTTCTCTTTTACACTCTCAGAATAAAAACTATAAGTTAAAACTGATTATTGTTCTGTATAGACTTACTGAGATGTAGTTAATGCTTGGAATTTATGTCTGTGTGTGTACTGTACATGCATGCATGCATGCATGCTGTGCGTGTGCGAGAAAGTGAATCAATTACAGTTTTTGCCTTCACCTCCAAATGTCTCTGGCCGCCATTTTGTAACCTCTTTTCTCTCTCCATGCTCCCACCTAAACCTAGCGAGCCCCAAACTGTCACAGAACCTGAGGGCTCTAAACCCCTCCTCTTCACTTGTCTTCTATCCTCTCCTCACTACCCTTCCCTGAATCCTTCCCCTCCCTCTCAACAGACACTGCAACTTCCTCCTTTCTATTCTATCCATTACTTCGTCTGTCTTTGACCGTAACCAGCCTCTCTCCTCCCTCAGCCTCAGCCAGCTCCTCGGTTATCTAAATCCCTCAGAGTTGAGTGAACACGTCTCAGGGCAGCTGAAAGGAAGTCGCACAATATGGCCCAATCAGATGACCTCTGCCACTTTCATTGACTCCTCTCTGCCTTCTCCATCTCATTATCCACTGCTAAAGGCCTTTGCAGAGACAGGGTGCAATTTTCCGCACGAAAAAAAACGGACAATATCATTTTTTAAATGAACACATGGTTCTCAATGACCTCATGCACACCGGCTCCGAATTTACCGTGCGGCGATGCGATGCGACGATGCGTTTTTTTTTTCAATCGAACCCAGTTCGATTCGTGCGTCTTTTCACATGCGGTAAAAACTGATTGACTACTCGCACCCTGTGTGCAGAGGCCTTAAGTCCTCTTTCTATTGTGCTAAGAATTTTTATTATTCTTTTAAAGTTTTTCTTTTTGGCTTTTTCAGCCCTTATTGATAGTATACTGTAGACTGGCAGGAAATGGGGAGAGAGAGATGTTGGAGTGACACGCAGCAAAGGTCGTCAGGATCGGGACTCGAACCCGCGACACGCTGTCAGGCATTAGCAGCCTAGGTGCCTGGACCGCTACGCCAGCCGTTCGGGCCTATTGCGCTAAAATTCAGTCCTCTGCCTCTAACCCAAGGTAACTCTTCTCCTCCCTCCTTAAACCCGTCCGTCTCTGCTAAAGCTTTCGTCAGCTACTTTGATAAGAAGATTGATGAAGCTCTTTCTCCCATATTCCCACTAATCAATCATCTAACTCACCTAACGCTAACCCCGGCATATCATGCCTGTCTTCCTTCTCTCCTCTATCTCCAGATGATGACCTGGAACTGGTGTCATCCACCAGACCGACCACCTGTTCTCTACACCCCATCCACTCCTCCATCTTCCAGGCCACTGCCCCTGATGTACTCCCATTCATTATCAACACATCCATCACCTCAGGCTACATCCCAGCTGCCTTCAAGTCAGCCAGAGTTATTCCACTCCTCACGAAACCGGCTCTTGACCCATTAGACGTCAAGAACTACAGACTGGTATCACTACTTTACTTTTTTTCCTGGTTTGAAACAACTTGTTGCAGAATTTGGGAAAAACTTGTAATGGCCTCTTTCTGTAGATGTGCATGTGTGTCAGTGTGTGTGCTGTGTGTGCTGTGTGTGCTGTGTGTGTGTGTGTGTGTGTGTGTGTGTGTGTGTGTGTGTGTGTGTGTGTGTGTGTGTGTGTGTGTGTGTGTGTGTGTACTCACCACACAGGCCTCGTGTAGGTGCAGATCCATTACCACCATTAGTGTATTGTAGCACCATGATGCCAGTGCTGTGGTACCACTGTATGTTGACCCCTCCGGGCGTGTTGATCAGATACATGCTGCCCGTGTCGTCCACGGACAGAGCATGGCGGGAGAAAGGCAGCCTGGCCGGTCTGTAGTTCACCAACACCTGGAGACAGACAGACAGACATAGTAATGGTAAACATCTGCAATGTGAGACAATGATGACAAAGTCAATAAAATGTGAAAAAGGGTTTGAGGATCGCAGACAACAGCGGTATGTACAGTTTTAATGGAAAAAGACACAAACAATGACTACCGCCCAGTTTGAAACTTTGTCAGGCGGTCACCTTGCGGTCCAGTCGATTGATGATGATTCTGTAGGAGGAGGTTGTAATGTTCAGCTTCATGAAGCACAGACCAGACATGCCTCCTGTAGGACTCTGGGAGAGAAAATGACGGACATTAGCACTGACAAGGAAAGGACGGAAATGGTTATTTTAAACACCTTAATATCTACAGTACTTTTACTTTTAGTCCCCAATACCAACGTAACTGTCGTAACTGGTCATAATATTTTCAACAGAGGTTTTGATACTCACAGATCTTCGGATGGAGTTACCACTCTAAAAAGGGAAACAGAAGGCCATTTATCAAAACACAGCTTAGTGAAGTATCCAACCAATATGTTTCCCATTGCGGTACGGCTCTGATTTCCGGCTGTTCTGTGTTACCTGGCTGGTGGGGCATTTGTCCACTGTGCCTATGATGGTCTCTCTGGGCAGGTTGACCAGGATGTAGGAGCCGTTGTCATACAGCGCCACGTTGTTGCCATCAAACGTGATCACACGCAGGTCTGACATCACCGAGCAACGACCTGCCACGCACAGCCATAGTGTCGGAATGGAAGAACACCAGTCTCTTAGCTAAATGAATTGCTTGACACATTCCACATTGTGTCCTGGCATGCCTCAGTCTTCAGTAGTATAATGGGGTAAACTGCCTATTCAGTCTGCTAGATCAATTACAGCACTTTCACTTCACTCAATTAAAGACGTCAGACGCCATGCACATGGCAATGACACAGCCTTAATTTTCAGTAACTATCTTTATGAAGAGGCAACAAAAGCTTGCTAATGGCAAAATGTAATATTAAATGCAATCCCGCTTCCTTAATTAAATTGAAGTATAAATGTGAGTTGACTAGCTGGCGGATTTAATGCACCAAATGTCAGTTAATTAAACATGTATAATTGCACAAACAGAAGGCAGAGTAGACATGCTCGCTGAATAAAAGAATAAGAGAACAGAGATCACAATGAAAGCTCAAGAGCTTGTTTCTATTGAGGTCCTTTGAGGAGGATGAAAAGGGGAATGGGAGGGGAGGTAAACAGTGTAAATCCATTATAGCCTCATTACAACTGAAAAACGACAACAACTGGAAAAATACAATAATCAATACTTTAACAGATCAGAAATAATCTCTGCTACTGCTGTATCTCTTGAGGATACCTGGAAAGCTATGCCGCAGCTTAGTTCCTGCGGACTGAAAAGTGATCATGTCTAGACCCTAGAACCCATATTATGGGTCCATTTTGGTTACACTTGCACACTCTCAGTTAACCCTTTAAGACCGGGAAAGCATACTGTGTCATTTTAGATTTTTAGCTGTAACCATTATTTTATACTTTGGGCTATTCAAAAATAGCATATATACAAGCTCATAGCGTGGCACAGAGAGACGCGCTACGAGCTTGTAGATCTGCTATTTTTGAAAAATCGTGAACATTTGTGCAAATCTTTGAATATATATGTTTTTAAAAAAAATTTATTAACTCAAATCTTTGCTTCTGGGGATTCTACAAATGTCTTCTAAATCCTAACAGTTTTTTTTTTTTAAACATATGTTGCTATAATATAAGTGGTTCTCAAACTTTTTTCATGTCAAGGACCACCCAAAATTATGTTTTTGGACCCCCTCCCCCAAAAGCAAAGATTTGAGTAAAAGATTTATATATACAATTAAAAGATTTGCAAAAAAAATCACGAAAAAAAAAAAAAATGCAGATCTACAAGCTTGTAGCGCTGCACTCGGTGCTGCGCTATGAGCTTGTATATCTGCTATTTTTTTAATAGCCAAAGAAATCTTAAAATGACACGGATTGCGTTCCTGGATTGAACGAGTAAAAAGAACACTCAGGACTTTCCAGAGTAAATGGGTGTATAGACTCACAGGGACACTGCCACTGCGGGCAGCAGGGGTCTGTGTTGGTGAGGAGGGGGAGACCCAGCAGGCTGCACTGGGGCATGGTGGTGTTGTAACGACAGTGGAGGGATGAGTTGTGGAGCAGCAGCTCGCCATTGAAACAGATGAGCTCCGCACACTCGTCAATGCGGAAGGAGTACGGAGGCTGAGGAGAGAGGAGCACACAGGACAGTGAGGTGTCCATCAGCGTATCGCTTCATTTATACTCGTCGTACGACTGATAATGAATCAGGCTTATATCTGTGAAAGAAAGACAACAAAAACATGTACCTGACAGGAAAGATATGGCAAATCAAATCAAAAGGATATACAAACACTGTCTGTCAGACACACAGATACAGATACAGAGATAATGTATGACTGTATTGACAGCAAGAGCACAGATTACTGGTCCAGGGATCCAACGCATACCAGTGGTATCTTTGCTGGAATTCTGGGGGAGGTGTGGATCAGAGCCTAGACACACTCTCTTTACACATAGATGTACTGCCCAGGTGTGTGTGTGTGTGTGTGTGTGTGTGTGCGCGCGTGCGTGCGTGCGTGTGTGCGTGCGTGTATGTGTGTGCGTACGTTTGTATACAACCATACAGAAAGGAGTAGTCCTATGTTTCAAAACAGTGGTTTTGAAAGTGACAATATATATTTAGGACCAAAATGCATACAAAATATGTATACTACAAAACTTTTGGGTACAATTAAATAACTTAAATAAAACCTATTTGAATTGTCCAGTATGAGCGTCTGTGTGATGATTACCGTACACGCCCCAGTAGGCAGGATGGTGGTTGTCACTTCCTCCGTGGTGGCGGGTGACGTCTCGGGGCTCGTCAGCAGCTCCGTGGTCGTCGGCTCCACGGTGGTGGACTCCGTGGTCTCGGGCGCGGGCGTCGTCGGCCTCGTCGTCACGCCGACCGCGACCGTCGTGGTGTCCGCGACGGCGGCGCCAGTGGACGTGGGCGCAGGCCGGGGGGCGGGGGTAGTGCCAGTGGTGGTCGCCGGTACCGGCCCGGGCGTAGTGGTGGTGGTGGTGGGGGGGACCCGCGTGGGAATGAGGGTGACGGTGGTGACCGCCGCCGTAGTGGCGGCCGGTGGGCGTACGGCGGTGGTAGTAGTAGTAGTGGTGCGGGTAGTGTCCGGAGGAGGCCTGGCGGTTGTTGTAGGCGACGTAGGGCCGGCCCGTGTGGTCCGGGTCGTCGTCGGCCTTGTGAGAGTGGTGGTGGCGGTGGTGGAGATGCCGGGGGCCGCCGTGGACGCAGCGGTCGGGGAGAGGGTAGCGGCCGGGGAGACGGTGGTGGCGGCCGGGGAGACGGTGGTGGCGGCCGGGGAGACGGTGGTGGCCGCCGTCAGGGTGGTGGATGCTGACGTGGTTACGGCGGCGGCGGTGGCGGTGGCGGTGGCGGTGGTGGTTGTGGTGACTCCCGGAATCACGGTGGTCACTCCGGTGGTGCTGCTGGTGGTCACCGCCGGGGCGGCGGACGGAGGAGTCGGAGCGCGAGTGGATCGGGTTGAAATGCTGGGAGCGAGCGTAGTCGGGGAAGTGGTTACGGTGAACGGGGCGGGGGAGATCGTGACCCGCGCCGTGGATGGCGCGGCCACACTGGGAGTGGTGGGAGAAACGGTAGAGGTGGTCCTTGCGGTGGCCCTGGTGGTGGTAGTCCTGGCGGAGGAGGGTGTAGCGGTGATGGCTCTAGTGGTAGTAGCAGTAGTGGTGGTGGTGGTAGTAGTGGTCGTACCTGTTATAGGCCTCCTGGTAGAAGGGGTGGTTGTGCTTGTCACAGGCCTCCTGGTAGTAGCGGTGGTTGTGCTTGTTATGGGCCTCCTGGTCGTGGCGGTGGTTGTACTGGTTACAGGTCTCCTGGTAGTGGCGGTGGTTGTGCTTGTTATGGGCCTCCTGGTCGTGGCGGTGGTTGTACTGGTTACAGGTCTCCTGGTAGTGGCGGTGGTTGTGCTTGTTATGGGCCTCCTGGTCGTGGCGGTGGTTGTACTGGTTACAGGTCTCCTGGTGGTGGTGGTAGTGGTGGTGGTGGTAGTGGTGGTTCTAACTGGACGGGTTGTGGGTGTGGTCATCGGGGGCGCTGTGGTTGTCCTGTTGGACCGAGTGACATACGCGAAGGGTGTTGGGGTTGGGGGAAGGGTCACACCTGGAAGAGATGAATAAGTAATGAATAATCATTTTCCCCACATTTCCAGTTACCAATGTACGGTATAAAAACATATCGGACTCGCCAAGATTCAGTGCCTCTGTGACCAACAAGAGTGAGGTGTTCGCATTTTAGCTCACCATTCACTTCCATTGAACAAGCTATGAACTTACATACTGTATAATCAAGTCTGAAGTTTCCAACATACTCTGATATTATATTCAATAACAAAAGGTTATTTCGGTGCCTGGGTTTTGTGTAATTATCATTTTTAAACTCAAGTAGATCTGGTCTTTCAGACAGGAAGTCTTTTGACTTTTTACGTTAGCCTTATGTCAGCTTCGTTTCATGTAACGATTCTGAAAAAGGTCTAAATTAAAAAAAACATTAGAATTTGCCAGACCCTATCGATGGAAAAATTCATAGAATAAATTATTGGATAGGTTCTAGTGTAAACATTGAATATTCTGCAATTTTGTAGGAGCAAATAAAGGCTAATCTTCCTCTTTCTGTCCCTGGGCAGGTTGATGTTAAAAGGTTAAAATGTTAAAAGTTTAATACAAAAAATATATATATAAAAAACATTCAGTACACACAATATAACATTAGAAAGCACTTACAACATTAAAAGCACATAGGCCTGTAAAACATACTCTGATGGGATTCAATCCTGGGGTTAATCGCACGCAACTCATGCAAGCATACATTGAAGTCATTCTTTTTATAAATATATTCTCTGAGGTGTACAAGAGACATTACTCACAGTCCTCTTCATAGACGCATCTCCTGGTGACCTCATCCATTAGCATGTTCTTGGGACAGCGTGGAAAGCAGCCCTCCACACTGCAACAACGCACACATAAGAAGACCATATTACAAACAGACACATTCATTTATTTAGTCGTATTTGGACAGTACTTGAGCTGAGCGTCTTACGGGGGCAGGAAATGGCAAAGTATGGCATCAGGGTCATTGCACGTTTGGACACAGGGGCTGGCACAGGTCTGGTATCGCCACTCACACGACATACGGTACGGGATCAGAAAACTGCTCTCTGACAAAGAGAGAAAAAACGGATGATTCAGTATTTGTGTCACTTTAAGGTTTAGGCTTTGTTTATTTCATACTCACATGACAGTTTACAAAACCGAAATACGTGAATATGTATAGTATTCGTCAATGTGCCTGTGAGTTTATGAGCGTGTGCATCTGTCCATTTATGTGTGGGTTTAAGGATGTACATGTCTCTAAAAGTGTGCGTGAGTGCGTGCGATTGAGAGCTGGCACGTGCCTACAGTATGTCTGCATGTGTTAGTACAGTTAAAGTATCTGTTTATGTGTACTGGTGTGTACTAGGGCGAGCATTACTGACCCTCCAAAGTGAAGCTGCTGCTAGTCTTGAAGTCCTCTGAGTTTTGGTATTTCTGGGCTCGTGCAGCCGTGCGAGTCAGCGTCAGAAAGATGCCTGGCTGGGTGATCAGCTCCAAGGAGGTGTGGCCCGGCAGGAACAGCCCCTGGTGCTGGATGAAGGTCGCCCTACGACTGAACTCTGGCCCTCGACTCCAGCGTTCCATTTGGAGCCGGCTTCGCCCTGACACAGTCAGGAAGTAGTTAGGTCTCTCTGCGGATTCCAGTGACACCATAGGCACGCCTGGTGAAAGAGAGTGAGGTCAGTGGTGGGTGATATACTTTGGTGTGCAATTATCTCCTGCATAATAGGTGTATTTTCATGAACAATTTGAGAAATTCAAAACAGAAAATGTCCCTCTTTTCAATGTGTCTTCCCACTACTTCATATTCTGCTGTTCTCAGTAGATGGGATGTTGACTATATTCCTTTACGATCATTTATATGTACTATGTGCTCAGAGAACATATTTCAGCTGAAATGTATTCAATATTGATAGGTATAACATTTGATCCACGTGAAATCATTAGTCAATAGTCACTGAGTTTACTTTTCACTGCTTCCACTCCACTTTCACTGCTTGTTTTAAAAGTATTTTTGGAGTTTGCATGTTCTCCCCGTGTCTCCAAGGGTAGTTAATACCCTCACAAATACATGTAGTAATCCTGGTCGCTATACCGCCTCCCCCATGACAGCCGGGGCGCCTGATGGAGGGGAAGGGAACTGGTTGGAATAACGTTCCTTCCACGCGCTACGTCCAACCGGGGAATCTCCCCCCTGTCAGTTGATAAGAAGGTCAGTTGGCTCTCATGCATTGAAGGAGGCATGAGCTCGGCCCTGGGCTCCCTAGGCTGGTGAGGGGAGTGTAGCGCCCAGGATCACTTAGAAAATTGGCACCGGGTGAAAAAAGGGTTACAAAATCGTGGGATAAAAACATTTAAGAAAAATAAAAAATAAAAAATATTTTTACCCCAAAAAGAGCATTCCACAAGATTAAAAAATATATATTAAAATGTAAGTAGCTAAGCACTCCTTTACCACTGAAGCCGTATTTTATACTTTGTCATACGATGGTGTCACGTGGCAACACTAGCCGATCTACAAGCCAACAAAGCATCGCGGGTCCATTCATACACTTGTGTAAATGACAGTGTGAATATGAAAGCTCACGTGTCTTGGGCTCCTTCTGCAGTCCTGTGGTGACCATGAAGTTGAAGAGCAGCCCAGGGGCAGGCAAACGCCCCGGGGCCTGTCTAGTCAGGGGAAACACCAAACTGCTGCTACGATTCACTCCAAACATGGTGTCATTATAGATGGCACTGACCAAGGCATAGGGCCCTTCACCCAGCTCTGTAGGGAAGTTAGATATGCTTTTAAATCTTAAAAGGTAGGGTAAATTATTTTCTGTGGTTAAAACAAGTGTTAAATAGCGCTATATACTGATAGTACTGATTTTATCCAGTCAGGATAGAGAACTCAGACAGGATACAGATTAAACAAGTGAAATTGGAAGTGATGACACAAAGAAATAAGCAGACAAAATTGCAACTGGAACACTATAAAAATGAAGCTGATAAATGGGTAATCTCTCCTGAGAGCTGGAGAGACAAGGGAGACTCCTGTGACTAAACAAACACTCTAGTCTATTACTGTAGCAGTGATTTTTCTTTTTCTTTTGGCCTCTGTAGGCTGACAGGAAACGGGGAGAGAGATGGGGAATGACATGCAGCAAAGGCCGTCGGGATCGGGACTCGAACCCACACGCTGTCAGGCTACACTGAGCCTAGGTGCCTGGACACCTTTTAACCAAAACATATACCTTTAAATTAACTTAAGCTATATATTTTTTTAATATTTATTTGATAGAAGTTTTTTCCATATCACTTACTGTACTGTATCTATTATGTTGCCATAATGTTACTTGCAGCACACTCATACATACCTTGGTTGTAGTATTCACAGTCGAAGGCTGCAAGAGAGCGAGATAAACACAGTTTATCACGTGTTCACAGACCAGTGATTCTCAACCTTCTTAACGTCAAGGACCCCCAGTTTATTATGCATTGGGCCACGGACACCTATTTAATAGGATTTTTATCTCTCTGACCGCAAGCTACACTATGAAATCCTCCGTTTGGTTCCAGTTGGTTTCCACTTCAGTCAGGAACACGCACGCCATAGGTAGATTTAAACACTTATTGCAACAAATGGAATACAGTTAACCTTGGCGTTAATGGCTCCGCTGTTAACATGATCCCTACATTTTGCTGAGCAGCATTCTAAGCAAAATCAGGGAACGCTTGGCAAAACCCCCCCACAGGTATACAAGAGCGAGCCCATAGCAAGACGTTTAATCTGATTAGCTTGAGCCATGCAAACTTGAATGCAGTTTGACATTAAAGCCAGAGAACATTGAATTTCAGTTAGGGGTCTTCAACAGGGGGTCCGGGACCCCTAGGGGGTCCTCAGAGCTTTGTGTGATAGGATTTTGTTTTTTTACATTAACCACAACCCTAGAATTCCTTTTCTGAGGGGAACATTAGCCAAAAATAGCAGATCTACAAGCTCTCAACGCCTCGCGCTGCGAGGCGTTGGGAGCTTGTGGATCTGCTATTTTTGGCAAAGAGGCTACAGGTGTAGAGGGAAAAAAGAGCAGACTAAGTAAAAAAAAACTTTAATCTGAAACACAATTTTATACAATATAGAGTAGGGGGTCCCTGCTTCATCTCTCTCTCAGCTAGGGGGTCCTTGGCCTGAAAACGTTGAAGACCCCTGCTTTAGAGCCATGCACACATGAAATTCAGTTTAACCCATTTAGACCTGAGGCCGATTTTAAAAACGCCTTCTTCTTGTTTGGTACCTCCCAACTGCCTCTGTCTAGAACTCAAGCAGACTTGATAGCCTTTGTAACACTGTTGGCAAGACGCCTAATACTCATGAGATGGAAATCGACTACTCCACCCTCCCATACTCAATGGATAAGAGACATCTTTAATAACTTACAACTTGAAAAAAATAGATATACATTGAGAGGCTCTGTTAGAAAATTCCACGACATATGGGATCCCTTCTTGGTTTACGCAGATGGAATTACTTTTCCGGTTATTCCCGATTGAATTTGTTACTTAAAGGGGTGGAGCTAAGGTGAGACCAAAGTGACACTGTGTGTATGTGTGTGTGTATGCGTGCGAGTAGTTGTTTTTGGGTTTGTTTTTTTTGTTTTGTTTTGTGTTGTGATGGACTGTTTTATTGTCTCCCCAGTTGCTTTAATGTTGTCTTTTGTCAGGTTGTTTTGTTTTCTTTTCTTTTCTTTCCCTCTGTTGAGGTTCCTTCAATGTGAAGGCCTGTATGTTCTCTTTTCCCTTTCCCCTTATAGCACATACCATGAACCGAATGCCACTGAATGTGATATCAATGTGCAAAAAAAACAATAAAACAAAGTTTAAAAATTAAAATTAAAAACGCCTTCTAAATCCTAACCTAAGTTTAAAAAAAATTCAAACGTAATCCTGTTGCTATATACAGTACATAGCAACATCTAAAATGACACAGATGCTTTCCCGGTTTTAAAAGGTATAACAACGTATAGGCTTTCCCGGTCTTAATGGGTTGACATTCTACTGGAGGCTGGGGTGGTAGCGGCACGCTTTGCCAGCAGCAGCAGTGTGGCAGCAATCGAAAAGCAGATATCCAGTCAGTGTATTAGAGGGTGCCGTACTTAAGTACAAAAGCGTAACTGATTGAAAGCAATCAGCAGACTGACAGCTGATTACAGCTGAGGCATGTATGACTCCCGTGCCCTGCATGAACAAACGCCGTGCTTCATTCTCTGAGCTGGGGGACACCCTGGAACCCCCCTGGCAGCCCATGTTGAGAACCAGTGATACAGACTACATGATATTAAGACACTGGATAATAGATGTCAACGGTTCAGAGGGACTGCAGGATGGAGGTCAAACAGGTGTGGGAGGGGTGGTGGTGAGAGACAGAACTAGAGTGCATGCGAGTATATGAGTGAATGTGTACGTGTACAGAGTATAAAAGTATAATGACTGCAACTCTTGAGTATCTTCTTAACGATTATTCCATCGCTTAATTTTTCGATTAATCAAATAATCAAGAAGCTCAACTTTTTTTTATACCATATTAACAATTCAACGCGAAACAATTCTAATTGACTAAATCAATGTAAAATAAATATTATGGCATCACATAAAAATAGCAAAACTAGCCGATATAAAAGCAGAGCTCGTAGATCTACTGTTTTTGACAATCGATCATTGATTATGTTTTATATTTGATTAAATCGATTACTTTGATTAACTGTTGCACCCCTATAAGTAACTGTGTGTGCAATTGGCGTGTATGTGCGTGCGACTGTATGTGCGTGTGTCTGTGTGTGCGTGTCTGTGTGTGTGTGTGTGTGTGTGTGTGTGTACTCACGACAGACGGACGGTGACCTCCAGTGAATGCCGACCCCCTGCTGGCAGCATTTGTGCGCGTACGCAGCGATGGATGTACAGAGACACTCACAGTCACCTCCACGGTTACAGTTACAGGTGTCTGTCAGACAGTTCCTATAGAACCAGGCAACATCCACCTGGGTGGTACACACACACACACACACACACACACACACACACACACACACACACACACACACACACACACACACACACACACACACACACACACACACACACACACACACACACACACACACACACACACACACACACACACACACACACACACACACACACAAAGTGTACATTATACCATAACACCATAACAAAGCACATACAGTATAGTAAACACTAAACCCCAACTGAAATATTATTTGACTTTTCTATCGCCGATTATGCAGCTGATTTTTCCTACTGTTTAACAACTTTCAACCTGCCGTTCCTATTTTGTGCAAATCAATTTTTTTTGCTAATAAGTCAAATATTCTCAAATAGAGACTCAAATCAAGATTTTCGAATTTATTAGAAAATGTTGCGCTATTTGACAAAAAAATCATTAAAAACATCGGTAACCAATGGTCTAGGACTCTCCAAAATCGGAATCAGCATCAGACCCAAAAATATGGCACCAGTTGGGCTCTAGTACGCACACGCACACAAATGCACACAAATGCACGCACATGCACACACACAGACACACACACACACACACACACACAGATACATCATATAAAACAAAAAGTGAACCAGGCCAGATCTAAGTGGGGGAGACTGGGGGAGGTCGGGGTTATGGGGGTGAGCGGTTAATAATTCAGACTGGTGCTGATGGAGGAGACATGAGGACAATGGGACGTGGGTCACTCTCAGGGCCCAGATGAGGGCTGTGACAGACACATCACATCAACGATGAGTTGGTCACTCCACACAAAACAATAACTGGGCCCCCACGTCCACGCTGGTGGTGACGGTTGCTCAAACAGGTTACTAACTATTTACCACAGATTTACCATAGAGTGATACTGTAGAACTCTTCTTGATGTTTTAATTTTTACTGACTTTAATTTGAATTTTAGATACTTTTACAAAATGCATTTTACAAGATTCTATGGGTTCCATATGGAAACATTTCTTTCTTTATAAAACAAATTCATCAAGGTCGCAACTGCAGTTCTTTAAAGGCTTGCTCAGATGTGTGGTTTGCGATGATACGAAAACTGTTTTAGGAAGAGAATAATTGCGGTGGCGTTGCCTGAGGGGATTAACTGTCAAATCACACATCTTTGATTTTAGAATAATAAGTCCTGTACTGTAACTACATCAAAGCAAGGTCAGATAGTTTTTTTTCTTCTTTTTTACAAATTAAGGAAGCCGCACAGAAACGTGTATGGATCATTGTCTGTGCTCATCACTTTGATATGTACAGGATCATTTTAGAATGTTAATAATACAAATCTAATTAGAGGGTGACCCCCAGTGAATGCCGACCCCATGCTGGCAGCATTTGTGTGCGTATGCAGCCACTGATGTACAGAGACACTCACAGTCACCTCCATGTGGACGGCAACAGTGTGACTCCAATGTGGATCTGGGACTTTAATGTGGCCAGCCTGTGACAGCATTCGTCTATGACGAATATATACAGTATGCATGGTGTTGACTCTAAAATTGGCCAACGTTTCAGCCCATTGACTTCCATTATAAAATAAAATTAAAGTTAAACATTTCAGAAAGTATAAAACATAATGTGAATTACCAGAGGTACCAAGTTAACCTGGCAATGTGTACAAGGAATTTGGCTTTATTCTGTCCAAGTCGTCGACATTAGTCCAGGACAAACACAGACAGACAAACAGACAAACGACCCTCTGTTTCCTAGGCTGTGTGTTTTCCACTTCCTGTCGATTTCATTGGATATCATTGGTCATCTGACCAGTTTAATTGGATTTCATTGGATCAAATCGACAGGAAGTGGAAACACACAGCCTAGGAAACAGGTGAATAGACGGCCAGCTTCCTGCAGAGCCACGCCATAATAAGAACCACTCACCTGTTTCACTCCCATCTAATCACAAATCTTAGATCTGAACTGGCCTTTAGAATGAATTTTAACCGCTTAAACCCTGTAGACCTGGACCTGAGATAGGCGATGCCACGCGTTTTGAGCTTGTAGATCGGCTATTTTTTTGGTGAAGGTTCCCCCCCGAGGCATGCTGGGGTTCAAATGGTTAGAAAGAATAATAAAACCTTTTTCAGTCCCATATAATACAGTAGAACCTTTTGCTCCTGGTAAGAGTGTATCTGTGCTAAGCTGGACACACAACTGTGTTAAGCAGTGTCCTTTCTTGACCTATTCTCATACACTGCTGCTCATAGAAAATAAACTTAAATCCTCAACCTCTTCTCATTTATTCCTCCTTCCAGTGGAGGAATAAAGTACCTGACTAGAATAAAAGACAGAAATGTGCTAGTGTTTGTATTTTATTCATGTATTTTTCTACCCAGCATCTGCCACTGGCTATGCATATTTTGCTTCTTATGAAGAATAATGGATAAAGATACAGAAAAGTAATTAGCGCATTAGTAAGTAGCGCAGCAGACCCCAGGTTGTGCATTTGCTGCCATCTGCTGGCCTTCCAGGGGATTACATATTATGACAAAATCCCATCTACATGATCCTGAGATTTGTAAAGGGAATTCATGTGTGTAGGCAAACCAGGCATGTGCGTGACTGTGCATAACAAAATATGGTGTGTTTGTGTATGTGTGTGGGTAGGAGAAAATGCAAGAACACGTGTATGTGTGTGTGTGTGTGTGTGTGTGTGTGTGTGTGTGTGTAAGCTTTGTATTTCGTATCTGTGGTATTTGGTGTTGATCTCTAAGGACCAAAGCTTACTGCCCTGGATCAGATAAGAACAGTTCCCATACCCTTGTCCCCAACCTACTGCCACACTGCCAGCAGGATAACCTTTCTACCGCTGCAAAGCACGTACAGTTGTGTGTGTGTGTGTGTGTGTGTGTGTGTGTGTGTGTGTGTGTGTGTGTGTGTGTGTAGGTGTGTGTGTGTGCGTGCGTGCGTGCATGTATGTGTGTGTGTGTATGTGTGTATGTGTGTATGTGTGTGTGTGTGTGTGTGTGTGTGTGTGTGTGTGTGTGTGTGCGTGCGTGCGTGCATGTATGTGTGTGTGTGTATGTGTGTATGTGTGTATGTGTGTATGTGTGTGTGTGTGTGTGTGTGTGTGTGTGTGTGTGTGTGTGTGCGTGCGTGCGTGCGTGCGTGCGTGCGTGCGTGCGTGCGTGCGTGCGTGCGTGCGTGCGTGCGTGCGTGCGTGCGTGCGTGTACTTGTATGTATGCATGCATCTGTTTGGTTATACATACATACATATGTGTCTGCTATGTCTATGCGCTCATGTGTATGTGCTCATGTGCGTGTGTGCATGTGTGCATGTGTGCATGTGTGTTTGTGTGCGTGCGTGCGTGCGTGTGTGCACGCGAGTGTGTGTGTGTGTGTGCACATACCACGTTGTGACAAGGTGCAAAGATGTCGCTGTAGAGGATAGCGCACTCTCTCTTGGCGTATGGCTGTCTGGCCAAGTCCCCTTCACACGGTCGCTTAACTACATAATCACTCTCACACTGACACGCACGCACACACGCACCCACACACACACACACACACACACACACACACACACACACACACACACACACACACACACACACACACACACACACACCAAGAAGGTGATAAAGTGTCTGATTACTCTTAAATATCACCAACACTCAAGGGAGATGGACAGAAAATTGCGAGAGCGAGCGCAGGAGGGTGAGTGAGAGAGACTTTGAAGGAGTGAGAAAAGAAAGAGAGAGATACCTGGGAGAGGCTTAGAAGTAAAAAAGAGGTTCACTTTGAGCAAGAGTAAACAGGCTAGAAAGAGATGTATCAATATTTTCATAAAATTGTGCACACATTTGAGTCAGGGGATACTTACTAACAAATTCCGGATTTATCAAACACACATAGAAACAACAATTGTTCATAAATATGAACACAATCTTTTGACACTCCTGAAATAAATAAATAAACAAACAAACAAGCAAGCTTGGCAACATAAAGAAGAGATACTGTAGCAGAGAAAAGGCAACATAATTTTTTATATGTTTTAAACATATTAACAACAGAATCTTGAATCGGGGTCTCTGGCACAATGTCTTTTCAGATGCAGCCAAATGCATATTCATCTGGGGGTCCTTGACATGACAACCACTGGTCTACAGCACCAATTGTGGTGGGTAGGCCAGCAAGATTGAAGAACCTTTGTTTGCCACTTATATTAAATTGGATTCACTTATTTATTTTCTACCCAATTAAGTTGTTAAACTAATTTTCCCCATGTGTATAGTCCCTGACACTGCCAACCCCTACTTTGTCTGGGGAGGATATAGACAACCACATGCCTACACATACACATGGAATCGCCAGTTGCTTCTTTTTTCACCAGACAGTGAGGAGTTTCACCGGGAGGGTGTAACACATGTGGAGGAACATGCCATCCTTCCCAATTCCGCTCCCTGCTGACAGAAACTGGTGCCAAACAGAGCATGTGAGCGGACCAGAGCAGAGTGACCAGATTTTGAATGGAGTGGATCTTCAAAATTGCCCCCCCCCCCCAGGGTTTTCAAAATCACACCTGCACAACCCACTATTATGCTGTTGTTACAAATTAGTTGTTTTTAAATGCGCAAATAAATAATAAACAATAAACAATAAAAATTAACGCTGAATTGATCATAGGTGAGTTGTACCTGTCCCAGTGCCCAGCTGTCCCCGAAGCTCTGTGCGTTGTTGACCTCCATGTGACTGGAGGTGGTCATGTCATTCACTGTCACCGTGTCAAAGTTCCCACACAACCCTCTGAGCAGGCCCTGGACGCAAAGGCAAAAAGGATGCTTTTCTAAACAAACGCCTCAAATATATTTCAAATGAAAAAATGAAAAATCATGCTTTATTTCGTATATTAGACATAATATAGGGCATAGCACATTTTGTGGTTCCACAGATCGTAAGCCCGTTAATTTTTCCCAAGATTTCCAAAAATATTTATATAAATAGTTTTAAGCCTGGAACCAAGCCATCCAGACTCCTGGTGAATCTTGATTCTAATGAGCTTTCTATCTGTGGAACCACAAAATGGCTGCCACGGCTATGCCCTGTATCATTCTATTCAGTGTGGGTTGTCTAACTGTGTCTGAATGAACAAAGACCTTCCACTGCGGTCCAGCTCTGATGTGCACGGTTGTCTTGCGGTCCCAGAGGATGGTGAGGTCCTGGCTGGCGAAGTGGACCACGGTGTAGTAGCCTGCGTTCCACAGCTCAAACTCGAACCCCCGACCCAAAACGGTGGATGGGCTCTGAGTTCAGGACAAATACAGGAACACGCATGGCTTACACATTGGTAGATGAAATAAAACAAATCTAGAAGAGTGTACTCAGTACATGTATGTTTAGCATTGCTGTCTATGTGTGTATGTCTGCGTGCATGTGTGTGTGAAAACATACATAAGTGTGTATGTGTTGTTTATTTTAAATTGAACAGTGTTCTCATGTATACATGGTACATACAGGGGTGCCAGAGTTGTCCGTGAAGTAGATCTTGGTCAGTCCCACATGGATGACCAGTATTTTCATACAGACAATGCCACTCTCATAGCAGTCCTTGTTTTGGGCCACAACGGACACCTCGGCCTCTCCGACGCTCTGGAGACAAGACAAACAAAGAGGAATCATCACAATTACATGGTTATTGCAATGCGCCATCATACGGTGTGTCTCTATAATTCTAAGTGTTCTCTTTCCCATTGTCTCTTCCTTCCACTCTGAACCCCTGGTTCTCAAAGTGGGTCCTTCAGGGGGTACCACATTAATTTATCCTATTCTATTTTTCGTAAATATCTTACGGGGGTCCCTGCCACAAAATATTTTCAAATGGGTATTCATGACTAAATACATATCAATTTGGGTGTCCATGACAATAAAACGTTTGAGAACCATTGCTCTAGAGACTGATCACAGCACTAGTTTATTATTACTACATTATAGGATCCCCGTTAAGGGGTCGGCATTGGTTCAGGAGGTGGAGTGGCCGTCTGGGAATTGCACGGTTCCCGGTTTGATCCCCCCTCCTCCAGGTGTTATAAGCATCCTTTCTTTTATTTATTTATTTTAAATTTAGAGTAGCCAATACTTTTTTGACCCCTTTTTCTCCCCGATTTAGTCATTATGCCAATTAATTCCTCCCCACACACATCACTGCTGTTGTATCCTACTGACTCACCTACCAGTGAGGAGACCCCACCGGGAGGACTTGGGCCTTCGTCCTACTCCTCCCGCCCAACACTCCCCGCTGACAGGTGCCGCCCCCAGCCCGTAGGAATACGTGCAATGGCCAATATCACCCTCCCTCGCCCGGCTTCCCTCCCCTGAACACGGGCCAATTGTATTCGTACTAGAGGTCAGGGCGCCCTACGGGCGCCCTTCCCCCTAGCCCCCTAGCCAACAAAATCGTGGGATACAAATGAAAACATGGCGAACCCCTTTCAAAGAGCCGTTGTAAAGACTGGCTCATTTATGGCTCATGTGTCTATTATATAAAATTTAAAAATATATTAAAATATGTATGTATTCTTATGTCATAATAGTATGTATATTTGTATTGTAGATATAATGTATATGTTAAATATGTGTTATGTACTGTAATACAGCATATAACATTTTGATATAATAATGTATTATTATATGTAATAATATATAATAATATAATATATAACATCAGTAATATAATATTTGTTATAGCATAAGATATAATATACATAATAATACATATTATTGTAATGTCTAATATGATGATATCTAACAGTTTATTGAAATAATAATTGTAATATGTAATTTATTTATATATAATAAAATATATGGAATACACATAAATAGCCAAATAATAGCCATATTCATATGCATCTTATTTATATAGATCCACCGTC
Source organism: Gymnoscopelus braueri (assembly GCF_963280865.1). Lineage (NCBI taxonomy): Eukaryota > Metazoa > Chordata > Actinopteri > Myctophiformes > Myctophidae > Gymnoscopelus > Gymnoscopelus braueri. The sequence goes on from NC_137610.1 coordinate 14,338,739, forward strand.
TTTCTCTTGTGTAATACTAAATAACATGTATATGTAGAATATATATAAATATCCATTTAATATCCATATGTATATTATTTATATAGATCCACCGTCTCTCTCCCTCTCTCTCTGTTTGTGCTTGAGAACTGGGTGGTACACATGTGAAACCGAGCATTGCCAGGATGTAAACAACGGGGAAAAGCTGAGTCGGTGACATGTCCAAAGATTCGTCAGTGAAGTCACATCAGCGACGAATCCTTGGGGTCTTTCTGCCGTGCTACTTCCGTGTCGCATAGTAGTGACATCACTGTCGAGTCCTTGGTGTCTTGATCCTTGATCCCTGCAACGTGTTTACCGTCACACGACTACACGCTGTATTTTGATTTTTGCTGGCCAGCGCTAATGAAAGACTAAACTGGATTATCATTTCATGTGAACATTGAAGTGCAACTGGCGGAAGATGTAACTCAGGTGAAGTAATGCGTGACGTTGCAATTATGTAGTGATTTCCTAACATATAAATAGCAGGCACCAGCCAGTCAATGAGTCTTGGTGGGTAGCGCCCCCCCCCCTATGAATAGAAAGGTTGGGACCCCCCTGGTCTACATGATGGGGCGATGCGGGGGCCGACTTGGGACTGACCTGAGTGGAGCGGGGATGCGAAAGACGTGGAGCTGGTACTGGAGTAACGTGTTGATACAACAGAAGATTGAATAAGATACGTTATGTATCTTTCAGGACCTTTCGCCCACACGGAGCAACTCCTACCGTAAGTAGCCTACTTAATGCGCAGCAACATTCGATGGGGGGATCACTATACCGTGGGTTCGCTAGAGACGGTTCACGTTACTCCAGTGAGCTGGTCGTTGTTGAAGAAGTCTGTGTGTTGAGAAGCAACGTCGTCGCTGAGTAGTGTTGGCTCAATGGGAAAGTCTGACGTTATGGGGACTGGGGACCGTGATGCCGTGATGGTCGTTGTAGCAACAGGGCGGGGTGTGAGTGTGCGTAGTAGTGTTGCCACGTCCGGTTATTGTAAGCGTTGAAGTTATTAGAAGTGACGTTGGATTAGCAAGAGGTTAGCCTTTGTTAATAATATATAACATGTATATGTAGAATATATTGAAAGGTCCATAGGCATAGGTATGTTATTTATATAGATCCAGCGTGTCTGTCCCCATCTGTGGTGTTTTTGGCATCAACCTGGTGGCTTGTTGCTGGCCTTTTGTCGTCCGGAGGAAAATTGACGGAGCGGATTGCGTATTACTCTCGTGCAACCTGGCAACGTCTTTGAGGCTCCTAAAAGGTCTCACCTTCCGGTGTGTCGGTAATGTGTGGGGAATTTTTTGTTGGACGGATTTAATTATGGTGTGAGGGGGCAAATGTGTGTTGAGCAATGAGAAGTGGACGAATAACTGCGTGAATGAATTGCGCACGTTATGACTGGTGTTGTAGTGACATGTGAGATGTTATTGTCGTTATTTCGGCGAAACAAATGATTAAAAACGAAGTGCCTTCAGTCGCACCACCGGAAAGGCTGACTTTCCTCAAATGTAATAATAGATAGACGCCCAACAAAGCCGGTTGCACCACGGTGGATTCGAACCCACACCCTACGTGGTGGTGGCCAGGGACTTTACCACTGCACCAAACGAGCGCCATTTTATGAGCGTATGTTATACGCTGAACCCCTAACTGCTCCAGACCAAGACCCCAGAGTTGCTGAGAAACATTGAAGCCGCCACCCCAGTGGCCAAAGCTGGAACTGCAGGCGGGGAGAAATACATGCACGAGCAAAACATACTGAGAGATATTTATATATGAGTATAAATATACATAAATACATATGCATTTACATATAAATGTGCATCTCGAGTGTATTTAATAAATATCTCGCGTTCATTCCTTGACACACGGGCTGCCGTAGGACGCAAAAAGGACACTAGTGCGCATGCTCAACTCTATGGCTGCTCGAAATGTCCCCAAAAACGTCTCAATAATTCTACTTCCGGCAGGCTTCCGGGTGCTTAAAAACGCCACTGAGCAATTTCATTGAAATGAATAGCTGGGGGCGGGGCAATCCGCCCTCTAGTTATATTATACCTCTATGCTCCAGACAGGCAGATTGGTACCTTGCATGGCTGCCTCCACTGTCGGTGGCGTGACTTGGCGAATGTAATACATACATTGTAAAGCACTTTGGAAAAAGGCCATCTATACAAAAGCAGACCATTAGCTTATACCATAATGCTAGTGGTTTGCCAGTTCCGCACAAGGGATACGTTATATAGTGCAGAGAACGAGATAGCCATAGGTGGACGGATGCGAACTTGGAACCCGATACCAGTTCAGCTCAATGCTATCAGTGTGGTCGAGGGAAAGGTGACAAGAAGAGGAAGCAGCTCGAGGCTATTAAAGACATGGCCCAGACCGGCCTCTCCGTTCTCCCGGGGTCTGCGCAGTGGCCGGTCGGTCCGTTCTGTTTGAATCGGAATGCCTGTTCTGCTAATTCTAATTCTATATCCCTGGGAGCGCAGGAGCCCTGGGGTTTGTGGTGAACAGTGCTGCCTTTGTGTTGCTACAGCTTTGCACTACGTCCACTTGCATTACGTTGGCGCGTGCACGTGGACACACACACACACTCACACACTCTTATATTCCCTCTCTAGCACACACGCGCGCGCACACACACACACACACACACACACCTCAATCTGCTCTAATTAAAAGCCACTTTCTCTTCCAAGATTAGAAAACGAGCTCCTTGGATCTGCTTTCCCAGATCCCAATCTGTCTTGGCCAGGAAATGTCCAGGATGCTCCTCCTTTGCCCTTAAACACATACCAGCTCACTCCCACCCGCGTACACTTCCCTGACAGACACACACACACACACACACTCACCATCTGCCCTCTATTGTGACTGCACTTCATTCCATTCCATTAGACAAGAATTGATTTTCCTGCGCAACACGGTAAACATGCATGTCCATATCTACGCTCTGGAGCACAGGAACCAAGACACAGATGGAGAGATAGACATAGAAACACACACACACACGCACACACACATACACACATACACACACGCACACACTTGCACATGCAGATGCACACACACACACACACACACACACACACACACACACACACACACACACACACGCACACACGCACACACGCACACACGCACACACGCACACACGCACACACGCACACACGCACAAACGCACACACACACACACACAAATACACACACACACACACCACATTCCTCACTCACTTTGAGCAGGTAGACCTGGCAGTCAGAGTAGTAGTCATATTCCAGGCCATCAAAGGTATGGTAGTGTCTGTCACTATACACCGTGCACACCGCCGGACAGGGCGAGTAACTGCAGTTGAAGAAGCCATGGTGACAAACGCTGTGGACACGGTGAAGGTGGACGGACGTGAGAAGACATAAAAGACATAAGAAGCAGCATACATTGGGGGGACAGTTCAATTGAGAATTGCACAGGAAATGCTAAGACGTTATATTATGTATATTATGAATGACCGCATCAACAATATTCTGTACTAATACTGCTGGAGGGAAATGGCTTGACAGCAATAGCACAATATCTAAACTTCAATATGCATATACTGTAGATATTTGATAGATATTGTAACATAACTTTCTATGAAACGTTCTTAATAAGGATTTTCAAAAATCGGCAAATGAATTGTCGTTTTTGTGTAGAATTTCATATGCTGATTGTTGCTGGTGTTTTTATGTATATTGTACAGTATCTACTACTGAGGGGTCGCACTGAATTGTGTTGTGCAGTGTGCAATGACAAACAAAGGCTATTTTATTCTACTCTATTTTCTAAAATCAGCAAAATTTTGACATACGTTGTTGAAAATAATATTGAATAGTTGATATTGTTCATTTAAACAATTTAAGCAATTCAAAAAATCTACTGTTTCATACTGAAGAACACAATATATACAGGTATATAATGGATGCATGACAGATCATAGTACAGTATGAGGGCTATACCATCTGTAACATGGGGTCTCGACAGTTTCTCCAGGCAGATACTCCAGGCCCATCCAGGCACAGGGGCAGTTTTCTGGATAGTAGCATTCCCCGCGGTGCAGCACCAAGCTATATGGGCAAAACACATACAGTATCACATAAACAGGAACAAACTATTGTGACAAGGAGCCCTCTCTGAACACTGTTATGAAGTTATGAAGGCCACCAGGACTCAGCCCCTAACAGAGTCAAACACACAGCGAACGCATTCAAAGTCAAAAAAGTAGTATGGTGCACAAAGTCATTAACCCATTATAACCGGGAACGCTTCTGTGTATCATTTTTAGATGTCTTTGGCTTTTAAAGAAATAGCAGATCTACAACCTCATAGCACGGCACCGCACCGAGTGCCGCGCTACAAGCTTGTAGATCTGCATTTTTTTGGAAAATTTTTGACAATTTGTGTAAATCTTTATATATGTTTTTAAAGCAGACATTTCTAACTCAAATCTTTGCTTCTGGGGATTCTACAAATGTCTTCTAAATCCAACAGTTTTTTGAAAAACGTATGTTTCTATATCAGTGGTTCTCAAGGACCTCCAAAATGATATGTATTTGGTCGCGGACCCCCATCTCAAAGTGTTTTGTTCCAGGGACCCCCCCAGAAGCAAAGATTTGAGTTAAAAATGTTCGCTTTAAAAATATATATTCAAAGATTTGACACATTTTCACGATTGTTTTTCCAAAAAAAATAGCAGATCTACAAGCTTGTAGCGCGGCAGTCGGTGCCGCGCTATGAGCTTGTATATTTGCTATTTTTGAATAGCCAAAGAAATCAAAAAATGATATACAGATGCGTTTCTGGTCTTAATGGGTTAAGTTATGATGTGAAATGTAGTTACAGTTTCCAGTGAAAGGGTTTATTTTTAGAACCGGCGAGTCCTTGCGTTTACCCTGGAGTACAGACGCAGCCGGAGATGCAAGGTGTGTTGGGAGGACAGGTGAGGTTCAACATCAAGTTCCGGCAGGTGGGCTCACAGGCCACGCCCCCTGTCCGCTCCGTGCAGCTGTGGTACACCTTCCCCTCAGGACATTCCCCCGTTTCCGCCATCTCCGGCTCTGAAACACACAGACACACACACGCACAGGCACAAACACGCATGCACGCATACACAATGATTAACACACATGCAAACTTGTAAACACAGTGACTACACAAACACTAACTACATTTTGCACAAACTGACAAAGTGAGTACACGATACATCACATGCAAAGTGATTAGACACACAGATACTGTATATATATGCACACAAGCATACGTGGATGTCTGTGTGTGTGTGTGTGTGTGTGTGCGTGACAAAAGAATTACGCACACACGCACACACAAGCCGACAACACACATACTGTATAAAGGTACAAATACACACACACACACACACACACACACACACACGCACAAACACACACACACACACACACACACACACACACACACACACACACACACACACACACACACACACACACACACACACACACACACACACACACACACACACACACACACACACACACACACACTGTACACACAGACTTAAGGAAACCAGCCCCCCTCCCTCTCTCTAACCCCCATAAGCATCATGGGAAACAAGCTCCGACTTCAGACATATAAAGCTCTTGGGTTCAGCAGACGGGAGCACGGCCTGAAACGGCACTTTGTTTGGCGGCGCGATGGCGAGGGAGGAGAGTCAGGAGCGGGAGGAGAGGAAGGGGGCGGGTGGGGGTTTACCTCTATCCTCTTGCACACACTCCAACTTCCCATTTCGGCACAGGCTGATGGAGGACGAGAGAGACAGAGTGGAGGTGGGGGGGGGGGTAGAGAGAGAGTGGGGTTAGTGGTGGTGGGGAGGTTTAGAGATAGAGAGAGAGTGAGTGGGATTAGAGTCAGAGGCAAAGTCATCAAGGACAAGGCTAGGTTTAAGGGCTACTCGTTTCTCATCTCATCCGAGTGAGAATCGTCACTCAAGCCGTTTTTATCGTGTCCTCAAAGTGACAGAGTGACAGTGCAGTAGTGTGGTGTGTCGTAAACTGTAATAGCGAGAGGCGGCAGAGTTTTAGTACCGTCTCTCTCCCTGAATTTCAGATTTTAGCATTGTAACCAAAATGTCCAAAAAATACAATTTGTACACTCCTGTGTACAAAGTGAAATGTTTTGAATGGAACAACATATATCTAAAATACATTTAACGTGAAACTGTAAATGTCTTTCCAGGGTCTTACTTACTTTTTACTATTTTTTTTACTATTTTTAAATTGTATTTTGAAACCTACTTATTTAATGTCTCAGTATAGGATACTGTGAGTAACAGGTAGCAGAGTTACAATAATTGTGGTAGTCAGTAATAGAGTAATAGAGTAATGACGATGACTCACCAGGGTCCAGCAGCACTGAAGGTGACCTCTTCCGGCTGGGAGACACCGCCCATGGAATAGCAGTGACACTGAGACCTGAACCACACACAAGGCATCGGTTTATTAATAATAATGCCTGATGATGGTTGAATGAGTTGAATTGAAAGAATTGGACTTGGAATTGGTCTGTCTGCATACGTTTTTCTCCTACAATCTATCTGAAATTGTACATGGGCATTGAGCATTTGTATTAGGCAGGGACAGACAAATCAGATTTTTCCATTTCCCCAAATGTAAGCTGTTTAATAGCATTCTTTAGCCTGATTATCAGCTGCGTGGAGCTTCAGTCTGAAATTGGCTCCAGTGTCGGGGATTACAAGGGGGAGGGGATTAGAAATTCCCTAAACCAATCCTAAGGGATCCCCACGCCCACCTCCGCCTCTCATTGGACAACGCATTTTGTACCGGAGAAGTCCTAGGTTCACATTTACAACTCCAGACCAAGAGGCAGTCCACTCAGAGAGTGGGCGGGGTCTATGGTATGGAACCAGGCTAAGCATTCTTGGTAAGTCTGAGGGGATCTGATTTTTGATTTATTTATTCGCACAATAAAAAAACAGAACAAAGGTAACATTATTAAAACAACGCAGAAATAAGTGCAGGTGAGAAAAGGAAACCCATAAAGGGCTTATAAAGGTTCTCACCTAAAAATAATAAACAAGTAGTTAAACATAATAATCAAGTTAAACATAATAATCAAACATAAGACATGACAAACACAAATACCTTGAGTGCAGTTCAATGTGTGGGTGCGAGTGTCTGTGTATGGAGTGTGCATGTGTGTGCACGTGTGTGTGTGTGTGTGTGTGTGTGTGTGTGTGTGTGTGTGTGTGTGTGTGTGTGTGTGTGTGTGTGTGTGTGTGTGTGTGTGTGTGTGTGTGTGTGTGTGTGTGTGTGTGTGTGTGCATGCAGAAAGCTATGTTACTGTAAATGGTAGATGGAGAGGCTTGATTCATCAGGCCGGCCCTCAGTCTATGTTTAAAGTTACTGAGTGAAGATGAGGAGTTGGCAATAAGTATGTGTGTATTCCAAAGTAAAGAACCTCTGACTTTAATGGAGAACTGGCTATGTGTGGTACGGCTGAAGGGAGGATGGAGATTATCGGATTGTCTAGTATTATGATTATGAACTCGTGAGTTGGTCTTAAAATATTCTTTAAAAGGTGTAGGAAGCATATTTGAAAGGTAAGTGCATTTATAGATGAAAGAACAAGACTGGACTGTGTTAATTTCATAGATAGACAATAAATATAGTTTTTTAAACAGAGGAGCAGATGGAGCCAAATAGTTAGAATAAGTAGCTATTCTTACAAATTTCTTTTGAGTGAGGAGTAATTTGTGTAAATTAGATGGATATCTGAACTTGGTCTATCCCAAGAGCAGACTACAGGAAGCGGGAATCAAAAGTGTCTAGTCAGTAGCATTTCACAGAAATGTCCATGGGAAAGGTTAAATTGATATAGCATTGAAATAAACATGACATATCGCTAGCGGTAGTGATGGCAATATAGGTTGGCAGTGCAAAAATGCCTTGGTTAAAGTCCAGGTGACTGGAATTGATACCTTTTAAATACTGGTGTTATACAGTATGTGTCAACTCTCTTTCCAAAAAGCATTTCTCGGTCGATTGCTTTTCCAACTATGGACAGTAATATTATGAATGTTTCCTTTCCATGAGGGAAATCAATGGTCCTTGCAACCATACCCTGAGGGTAAGAAAGTTCATCATGATTTATCTGTCTGACGTGTCAATCAAATCAAGTTGTTGTCTTGCCTCAGGGACGTGCAGAAGGATTTGGAGAGGCAGGGGCTGGAATTTCAAAAGGGCACCTATTGGATTTTCTTTACAAACACTTACCATACTTTTAGGCCCGAAAACCAGAAAAATCCGAAAAGGTATCATTGCGTGCTTAATGTCCTCAAAGTCAGGCACCCAACAAGCTTTCAACTGAGCAGATTGGACCTTCCGTTCCAGAGATAATGGCCAAAACATCTTGAAAACGGCCACTTTTGCCGATTTTCGATTGAGTTTTGGCCATTGTCGCCATTGTCGTTTTTCTTTAATAACACGGGCTAGGAAGGTCGTACGGCGACGAACTAGATACCTGAGGAAAGTTAACTTTGAGCTGCATCCAATACACCCACTGTCATTTCTGTCGGCCTTACCGTTAGGCCGCATGGGGCAGTTGAAATGTATCATTATTTTTTCAGTCTGGAGTGGAGAAGGCACTTTTTTAGCGACGGGTAAAAGGGCAGGGGCTCTTGCCTTAAATCAAGGCAGCCAACCAGTTTAACCACTTTAACCCGTCCCTATTTTATACTTAGGCAATATTCCAAAATAGCCGATCTACAATCTCTATAACGATTCAAATTTTTTATATTTTTTTATAATTTAATAATTTGGCAACACAAATCTTCTGTTAGGTGTTCCCTGGCACAAAGTATTTTGAGATGGGGGGTCCATGGCCAAATACATTTAGGGGTCCTTGGCATGAAATGTTCGAGAAACGCCGCTGTACTGTATGTCTGACAACCATTAATATGTATGTATGGTCGGGAATGTCTTACAGCTGCACGCAGCGCTGGCGTACGTCATCAAAGTAACTGCCCTCCGAGCAGCCACACCCTTCAGCACAATCATGTTCATCGCAGGTCTCTGAGCTGGACAGAGCGCGGCAGGACCGACCACAGGACGAGAAGCACGAGTGATACAGCATGCCTCCCAGACACACCACCCCTGTAAACACACGCACGCACACACGCACACACGCACACGCACACACACACACACACACACACACACACACACACTGTACATGAACACCTTCCCTGTAATGTATACTTTAGCAGGCCCACAGCCGGATACATGTAAACACACATATTGTATACACACGCACGTGCGTACACCCCAAGGAGAAAAAACCCACTTCGCTGGAATTGAAGCTCACTTCCGGGTTCTCGTTCAGCCTGCTGTTCCTATTAATGGCCTAGCAGATGTCGCTATTTCACCTTCGGTGGTCGCAATACATTATAATCTCAATAGAAGTCAATGAGGTTTTGGGCGAAACTTTACACTTGATTTTATTACCTTAGTAAAACTAGCGATTGAAAACATAAAGTGTTAAGTCATTTTAAATCATTATGATATGCGTTTAGTAAATTTTGGTCCCATTAAGTTTAATATTAATGATAAAGTAGGGTATGTTTCTAGGCTTTCAAACTGATTCTACCGAGTGAAGACCCGCCCTACGATCGGCTCTTATTGGCAAGCGACAATGAGTGACACGATCGTACAACAGAGTAAAAATGAAGTTCTTGAAGGAGACACTCACCGCACTCAGAGACGTGAGGCCTGAAGTTGATGTCCACGTCATGCTTGGAGCAGAGGTAGGCGTAGTGTGCGAGCGCCGTGCACAGGCAGCTGTTCCCGCAGCGGCAGGCCTGGTTGCGGCACTGCTGCTGGTAGACAGAGGGACTGACGTAGCCGTGGCATGGCTCAAATACGCTGCCCAGCATCACGTCACACAGAGAGGCATAGAACACTGCAACAAACACACGTGCACGTACACAAGAATGCATGCACGCACGCACACGAGTGCACACACACACACACACACACACACACACACACACACACACACACACACACACACACACACACACACACACACACACACACACACACACACACACACACACACACACACACACACACACACACACACACACCACACACATACATACATATATATTTTAAATAACATTTCAATCATTATGCACCTGGTCAGGTGCGGTCAGTATTTCATACAATTAGGAGGGGATGTATTATGCACAACCATTTACTGTACAATAGATTCATTGGCATATCTAAAATGTTATGTTTTTGTGTGTGTGTGTGTGGGGTGAAAATGCCCCCACATGTCCCACAAAAGTGTTAATGAGAGTGAGAACTCAAAAATGTATTTACATTTTGATTTCAGCAGAACCTCGCCCTCCCTCCAATGCACCATACACGCTGAAGGTCAGGATGTACAGTATGGTGCATTGTGGGGCAGATGGCTGTCTCTCTCATGCAATTAATCGGACTATAACTACTTGCCATGCAAGTCGGGAGCAAAGCAAGTCGGGAATACACGCCCAGCCCATTGTGCAATACTCCTGTTATGTGATGTACTCATTGTACCTGTTGTCAGCTCCACGCACTTTGCATTTTGCTTGGTGCTGCTTTTGTTTGCCTCCTTCACTATGACCACAGCTCCCATACTTCCTGTTCCATTGAACACGTTTCCGCTTATAATCGTGAAGCGGCACAAATGAAGCGAATCTCGGCCAATCAGTTAAGCGGGCGGTCAGGTTAGCCAATCAGGAACTTATATTGGCTAAGCATCACAAACGTGACGCGAAGCTTCAGAAATCCAGAATTGGTGCGTCCTCTGGAGAAAACGCAGTCAGACAGATAAAGATATCTGTGGTTTTTCGGTTCTCGTAAAATATTTAAATTGAATAGATCAGTAGATCAGCTATTTACAAAAGAATTTCAGAAATGTATGAAAATGTCCACCAATAAATGACATGAGCTAAATAGGGACGCGAAGGTTAAAGTGGTTAAAAGAACACGCTCTGTGTCTCAGAGGTGGGTTGTGGATAGCTTGAAAATCTGACATCATTATCCGACATCAATTATGTAATCTCTTAAGCTATCCCCAGCCTGTCTCTGAGAAACCAATACACCGAAATTATACTGTCCTATAGTGAGCATTAGGATCGATATATGGAGATACGAAGGAAGAAAATGTGAAGTAAAGCCTTACAGTTGTGTTGGTTTATCTCACACGGGTCTATATTGGGCAGGTTGACGGGAGCCACACAAGCAGACGACACCTTCCAGGCATTGGCATGGAGCTGAGGCGTGCCCTCGATCATACCAGCTGGAGACCTACACAAACACATGATATATCCCAACCATAGCATTTTTTAATGTTGAAATTCTCATTTTTTTTGTCCTAAACTATTTCTTTCCAGGATTAAAATTCAAAAGCATCAAAAGTTGCATCTACAAGCTCAAAGCACGTTGCTTCGCTTTTGTGTGACGCTGCAGCATGACCAAGCAGGGCAGTCAATCCACAGGGGAAAAAAAATATTCAAGGAAAGGGCTTGCTTACAGGAAGTCGTCCCGCAGGTTGCCGTTGAAGGTTCCACACAGGCCCAGTGTGGCGCCGTGCCAGTGGCTGTCCAGATGCAGATAGAGGCGTCCCCCGCGGCCATCGTACTGCAGCCGCAGCCCGATACCCGCCTTCAGCTGTGTGACTACAGACGTCAGCTTTCGCACCTCCACGGCATCTATTGCGACGCGTGCAGGCAACAAAGCACAGACATTACTGTACATTCAGTCTTTTCCTGCCACTGTGCTGAAGAAAACAAATTGAAAGACTTCTCATACTCAGTGATGTTGAACGGTTTTTAATGTAGTGAGTCCCGGGAGGCCGGGGACCCACGGGTGTTCATTTAAGTGGATCCCAGGGAAATTTAATTTGTGTCTTTGATCTCAAGGGGTTATGGTTATTCATGTATGTTGAACTGATCTGAAAATGTTACAAATACAATTTTCCAAAATTGAAAGCTATACAAATGTCAATTTAAAAGACAAATATACAGAACATACAGTATACCAGTAGTAGTATATTTAACACATAATATACAGTATACTATGTTGTATTATGTACGAGCAGAAGATATAACAGAAGTAGAAGCAGAGGTCGATAGATAAAGGCAATGTAACTGTTTGTTTGTTGTCACTGTAACTATTATATCGTCAGTGTCCAGCCGGGACCAGCTAACTCCATTTTCATTTTTTTTTTTTTTTTTTTCATAAATCAACGCTATTGAACCCCCTCTACATCTGTGTAATTTTTTTTTAAATAATAACATAAGAAAAGTATTAAAAAGCGCCTCTGACGAAAACTCCTAACTCCATTGGACCCTCAAACTGTCCGTCAAAAACAAACAACTCCCCCCTCCTCTCAGGCTCTCGAGAAGCTCTGCTCTGTATGAGGCAGACAGGGAGAAGATTTTTCAATGCTTTTGGGAGAACATAAACTGGGAAGAGAAGAGAATGTATGTGCAAGGTTTGATAGATGTCACCCCAGTAAAGAGGAGAAGGGTGTCTTCACAAAGGTCATCTGCTCGTGTTTTCTTTTTAATTGTTAATGGACAGAGAATGAGTGTGTGCAGGAGTTTGTTTCAAACATCTCCAAGAGCTCAAGGAGATCATGCCAAAAGACTTTCACAGCTTTTATGACAATCTAAAGCACTAGGAAACACCCACCACACACACGCAACACACAACACACAACAGTGTGATAATAAAATGTTGATAGGTATATGATAGGTAAATTCAACTGTGGTTGTTATTGTTAGTGCAGTAGGCTACAGATTTGACAGATTCTATTTTTCATGAATGTATTTTGTATTTATATGCCATTTATTTATTGTTGGTGTGCCATGATCGCTTTTGTTAAATACATGATTGAGTATTGAGGCAGAATTGTTTGTTGCACTCAACTGTAGAAGAACAACAGTGGTAACAGTTAGATCCATGGTTGTTTACAATGCATGTTAAAATAAAAGTTGTTTAAGTACAGAATTCAGCTTGATCTATAGTATATGAGGATGGCGCTCACCATAAATAGCTGATCTCCAAGCTCACAATGCGTTGTGATGTGTTGCGAGCTTTGAGATCCATTGCCAGCTGTTCTTATCAATGATGGACAAAACCTCCTAACTCCACTTGCACTGGATTTGGGTAAAGTGGTGATAATATAATGACACATGCAAGTATCTGATAATATATAAAGTCACAATACCAAGTTTGATGAGGCAGTATTGCTTTGTTTTAAAAACATAAGGTTTTCTTCATTTTCTGAAAAATTGATATTTTGTTTTTCATTTCCTGAACAATTACCATTTTGGATTTAGCTGGTTCCGGCCGAACAGCAGAGATATCATGAATTGCTCTCATAAATTATTAATGATTTCGGTAATTGCACAGTTGCTAAATCATGGCACAGATGATCACGCTTCAGGTCGCTGTTATGTTGAAAATTGTGCCTCTTACAAGTTCAAAATTGGCACACAAAGAAAAAGGATTTCAAAATCTATTTTGAGCCCTGGAAATACATTTTCAGAAATCTTTCACAAAAGTTCAGCATTTTAGATATATTTTTGCCAAACATATTTCAACAAACACATTTTGACAAAACGACACATGCACAGGACAAAACGTCCATGAGACAAAACATCCATGGGACAAAACATCCATGCACAAACGGCAGATACGTGGGACAAACTGCAATGGCGTATGCAGTGGTGGAAAGTAACTAAGTACATTTACTCAAGAACTGTACTTAAGTAACATTTTGAGGTATTTGTACTTTACTTGAGTATTTCCAATTTCCAATACTTTTACTTGTACTCCACTACATCTCAGAGGCAATTTTTTTTTTACTCCACTTCAATTATTTGAAATCTTTAGTTACTAGTTACTTTGTAGATTTAGATTATTATTACAAAACATACATTAACCACTTCAGCCCTATACACATTTCGGGCCATTTGAAAATAGCCGATCTACAAGCTCACAATGCGTCGCATCGCGACGCATTGTGAGCTTGTAGATCTGCTATTTTCAAAAGATAATTATATATTTGAAAACTTGAAATGGGACACTCTGCATAATGAGTACTTTAAGTACATTTTCATGCCAATACTTTTGTACTTTTACTCAAGTACATTTTGATTTCCGGACTTTTACTTAAGTACAAAATGTGAGTACTTTTTCCACCACTGGGCGCAAATGGCCACAACACTGAGTCGTGCGCTTCAATGTATTTGTGCTTGTTCTGAGTAAAACAGAAGGTGAAACTGTGAGGATGTGTGAAGCCTACCATCTGTATAGGGCAGGACAGGTGCTGGATTGACCCCCACCACCACCTCTCCCTCTCTGGTTAAAGTCACCTGACGACTTACGTCCTCGTCCAACACCACGGTCACTGACTGGATACACACCTGGTGCTACACGCACACACACAGGACACACAAGACAGAAGGTTAGCTACCACTGCAGTGTGTGAGAACTACGTGTGTGTCTACTCTGTGGGAGAAAGCATGATATTTCTCCACAGGTGGTATGCTGCAGTGTGTGTGTGTGTGTGTGTGTGTGTGTGTGTGTGTGTGTGTGTGTGTGTGTGTGTGTGTGTGTGTGTGTGTGTGTGTGTGTGTGTGTGTGTGTGTGTGTGTGTGTGTGTGTGTGTGTGTGTGTGTGTGTGTGTGCTTGTGTGTGCGTGTGCACTACCTCACTACAGGTAGTGTACTGCAGTGTGACTGTGAATCTGCTGCTGCTGCGGCTCTTAGCCAGGACATACTGACACGCCCCCGGTTGCAGGAACATCCTGCCGTCAAACGTCGTCACAAATACATCTCCTACCACAGAACACTCCACTAGAGAGAGAGAGAGAGAGAAAGTCATACAGTAGGAATAGACAGAAAAGCCAGAAAGAATGGAAGAAAGGGAGATAAGATAAGATAAGATAAGACAAGATAAGACCTGTATTGATCCCGCAAGGGAGATTCAGTCAACCAAAGGCATTTACACAGCAGTTCAGATACAGTTACAGGGCAAGAAAAAGTACAGTAGATACGGCAGGGTAGACATCACAAACAAAAAAGAAGCTCCATCAATTATTAACAAAATACACAATAGTATATACAACAGTATGCACCCTCAACAAAGCTTGCGAGACATGGAGGGAGAGAGAGAGACAGACAGACAGACAGACAGACAGACAGACAGACAGACAGACAGACAGACAGACAGACAGACAGACAGACAGACAGACAGACAGACAGACAGACAGACAGACAGACAGACAGACAGACAGACAGATAAAGGCAGAGAGTAGATTGGTTGCTAACATTAATGAACCTGTATCCTCATAATCAAACATTAGTCATGGAACTGATTGATGTGGAGAGCAGAGGATGAACTCACCAGTACAGTTGTTCTCAGTACAGTTCCACACTCCTCCCAGGCAAACACTGCAAACACAACATTAAGTTGATTAGGAAAAAGAGGTTCCGCATCAACAATGGGTTTTCTCAGTGGAGAGCTAGACCCAAAATCCAGTAAACATATCAAAAACAGGAATTTTAAAAATCCCCAAAAGGTAGCACATCCCAAATTTCGAATCAATGGAGGACAAAGTACTCACATTTTTTTACTGGCCCACACCGATAAACGAATGCTTACGCGTTTCGGCTTAGAGCCTATCATCAGAGCAACTTAAAGTTGGTTTGTACAGAACAACTACAGGCACACACACACACACACACACACAGACAAACGCACACACACACACACTCACCACACGTTGCAGCCCTGCTCCAGCACGTGTCCCTGTGTGTAGGACGTCCCGTGGTAAACGCACGGACACTGTGAGACCGCGATACACGTTCCATTCTGTAGGATCAGACCTGGAACACAGATGGTTAGAAAGAGAGATAAGATGAAGACGGCATGTGATCTGGAACAACCACAACAATTAAATTAGAACAATGTGGATGTGGGGATACATGATGTAGTGTGTGTGCAGCATGTTTGTGTAAATACCATCGGGACAGTAGCAGCCATCCAGACAATGCAGGTTGGTTCCCAGACACTCTTTCTCAAATGTACACGTTGGTGGACAGCAACTGATACAGTCTCTATGGACAAAACTTTCCTCACAGCCATCATCTGCATGGACAAAAACACTTGAGTTAAAGGTTAATGAACCATTACATGGACATGGATTAAGGCGTGTCTAAAATTAATTTTACCTTCGCCTAAAATTAATTGTTTTTCCTTGCACTTGTCCTTTGGGACTTGAGCTAATCTTTTCAAAGAGCACAGAGCCACTTTGAACTATTTGAACAGCACTTCAATAGATGCAGTTTAAACATTCAATTTACACTGTCGGTCAGTGGCTGTGGGAGGGGGGTCTAACGCAGTGAAAATCACCTACCAGTAAAATGGTGATCATAAGATAAGAAAAGACATTAGAGAAGATAGAAATGTATTGATCGTCATATATATACAATCTGCCCACATTGTGTCAAGTAACCTTCACTGTGAATCTCATTTAAGATTAGTTTGCCAATTACTTTTGTATAAAAACCATCCCCAATATGGAAGAAGTGTATTTATTCTGATGCACAGAAGTCTTGTACTGTAGTTTCATGGCATATTTAAAGCAGCACTATCTATGTTACTTTCCTCTTCTACCCCGGATTTGAACCTGGTTTCATGCTTGACATTTTTACCATTGAGCTTAATAGAGTCGGCTTGCTGGCTCAGGATAAATTGAGATAAATTGAATCTTGACCATCAGGTAAAAATTTGTGTCAGAACCTGTGTCTAGGTGAGACATGACCTTTGACACAATCTAAATGTCTCAATAGAAGAGCAGGGATACAAAATACAACCACCCCAATTGTAATTTATATTGTATTAACATACTCTACCATACAGATTGAACAAAATGACATTTTATTCATTAAAGAACAGTTACATAGCGAGGCTTTAAAGTCACTGTTTTGATACAGCATGGATTTGAATGGAACAAACCAGTTTCTTCTCACGTCCTTCATATTTCTCATTACCAATTCTGTCCCCGACTAAGGATTTGTTTAGTCGAATCTAATTGGCGACTAATTGCCAATAGTCGACTGGCAGTCGACTAATAAATAAAATAAAATGTTTTTTTTATTTTTTTTTATTTTTTTTGGGCCAAAATACATTTCATTTCAAAGGGCCAAGTCTACACAGTTTGTGTCTCCAGCAGAGTTTCTAGTGTCTCTATCTCTCTCTGGAAGAGGTTGCACATGAACTCTGCAGCCGCACTGAGGCGCTCCAACACAAACAATACCAATACAAAGACGAGGAATAAGAAGAAAAAAGTGGAAGTTATGTGTGGTTGCAGGTGTAGACTTGGCCAAAAAACAATTTAAAATATTTTTGGCCATTAAAAAAAAAAAAAACTAGACTAGATTCGACTAAGAGACACGCAGTCGACTCGGACCCCCCGCGACTAACCAGTCGACTAGTCGACTTAGTCGAGGTCAGGCCTAATTAAATCAATGTAAAACAAAAGCCATGCTTATTGCTTATGCAAGCCTAGCTTTCCAAAGTGTTAGTGGCCTACTCCATGTGTCTTGGTTGTGTCTATACAGCTGTGACAGAAGACCATGAAGGGGTGAAGAAAACGATCTTGTGCTATTCATATAAAGTCAACCTACTTTACGTCAGCATTTGACAGTTCAATTCTGTTTATCACCTTGGGTGATGTCCTTAAAATGATTCAATCAAGCCATTTGCTGATTTTGGAGGCTGATATTCTGTGTCCAATTACTGACCGCAGAACACTGTTGTCTACTGGGGCCTAAACCAGGGGCCTAAATCAATTGTTAATTAAATGTGCTCTGAATAGAACTGACAGATTGGTTTCAGGGGTTGTACTTACTGCAGGAAGGAAAGCTGTCCCTCCACTCTCTCACTGGGTATCCTACGTGAGAGCAGGCTCTGGTGTACTCAACCAAGGCCCGACAGAATGTATCCTCATCGTCCGATCTGAAATAATGTACCGGTACTAATATTACTGACACAGGCAACAATGTCACACAAGGTCGGGCTAGCACACTTAAAGGAGAATTCCGGACAAATTAAGTGTTATCTTTCATGTCTCGTTACTCACCTAGCGACGTAAAAAGTGGCGTTCTTTTTTTCCATATATTCCTCTGTCGTCATTTTTTAAACACCCTCCGTTGTTATAATGGGAGCGCGGGGGTTAGTGAAGTTTGTCTATTATAACCGACGCAATGTTATTTTTTTCTCTACTACGATTCATTGTAGAGTCTCATGATAGTCAAACATGCGCTGAAAATTCCTGCGAGCCTGCCGTTAATGGCGAACGATTTAACACTGGATGCTTGTTTCTTTCCAGAACCTGGCAACTCGTGTTGCCAGATTCTGGAAACAAGCAACCAGTGTTAAATCGTTCGCCATTAACGGCAGGCTCGCAGGAATTTTCAGCGCATGTTTGACTATCATGAGACTCTACAATGAATCGTAGTAGAGAAAAAAATAACATTGCGTCGGTTATAATAGACAAACTTCACTAACCCCCGCGCTCCCATTATAACAACGGAGGGTGTTTAAAAAATGACGACAGAGGAATATATGGAAAAAAAGAACGCCACTTTTTACGTCGCTAGGTGAGTAACGAGACATGAAAGATAACACTTAATTTGTCCGGAATTCTCCTTTAACACTCTCAATGCACCTGAACATACAAATATGTGCAACAATTTCAAACCACATAGACATTCGTCAGGTTAGATAAAATATCGATATTGATCATAATGTTGTACACGTTTATAGAAATGTACAAAGAACATTAAAGGACGACTTCATCCATTTTCAACCTACCTTGCCTTGATATAAATGGTACCATTTTTGTCTACCACGTCTGTCTCTCAGAGGAGGGCTGTGGACAGTTCAGAAACCCGCCTACCAGTGACATCATCGATGGGGATTCCAAGCTAACAGAAACAGCAGGCTTTTTATTCCTGGAAAGTTAGCATGCTAAAGCCACTGTTCTCGCGTTATTAAACATCTAAATGTGAAATCTTGTTTGAAGAAAAATAAACCTGCCTAATGATGATGTCACTGGTAGGTGGGTTTCTGAAGTGTCCACACCTATGAGACACAGACCGAGTAGAAAAAGTCTGTTGACCAATTATATGAAGATAGGTTGAAAATGGGTGAAGTCATCCTTTAAGTTTGTGGGGTCCCCTTTGATGCTGTAGATATTCATCCACCAGGTTAAGTACCTACAGGTAGGTCCCAGACAAAACCACACAGTATGATTGTGGTGACAAACGTACACATCCATTTAACACTGATTCAAGACCTTTTTTCACTTACACACACAGGTCTGAGACACAGCTGGCCACAAAGGGGTTTGGGTCAATGTTTTCATGGCAAGATACGAATGGGAAGAAGAGGAGTGCACTGCACTTCTCTATGGCATCCTGCACGCAGCACAGAAGAAGTTATGAGAATACAATGAACACAAAAACTACTCAGGCCAGGCCAAACACTTTTGCCAAACTTCTAAAATGTTAGCCAAAATATTTCCATCACTTACCTGGGTGGGTCTAGCACCTCAAAGTTTGAATTAAACAAAATAGGGAAATCAGGTAAAGGTAAATGTTGTAAAAACAAACAAACAAAAACTGCAGTATGCTAAAGATGCAGTACCACCGGTATGGTGCCTTAACTCTCATATCATTAATTCTTCAATGCCATTCATTCTCATCAGATGGACACTTACGGGTCCATTTGGTTACATTTGTACACTCTCAAGAGTTAAATGAACACTGCGCATTTGACAGTGTGTGGTTCTTACATCCATGTCTGACTCTGACTGGCAGGGTCCAGTGAAGTCCAGATCTACTGAGGGACACGCTCGCTCGTGAGGCAGGTCCACTACCCAGCTGTTGGCAAAGATTGCAGGCTCGTCTGTCCGGATGCCTGACACGTGTGCGCATGCACACACACACACACACACACACACACACACACACACACACGCGCGCCCGCACACACACACACACACACACACACACACACACACACACACACACACACACACACACACACACACACACACACACACACACACACACACACACACACACACACACACACACACACACACACACACACACTTAATAATTCTTGAGTATCCGGCATACCATAATAAATAATGATAATAAACGTATTATCATAAGTTAGTATGAGAAGGGATAATCTTGTCAAATGGAGCCATGTAAACGTGTTCATTGCGGCTGAGCCTTGTGTACACTGTATCTGAGAGTGGACAGTTCTCTCCTCAGAGCAGCAGGGGGCCATGGATCAGGTTACTGGTCATCTGGGGAAGAATATCTCCTCCTTCCACTCTACAAAGGCAGACTATCAGCCCTTCCCTGCTGCTCTCCCAGTCCCTCTGCTGCTATAATTGAGCTGATGTGGTATCATTGTAATAACTATGGCGAGTGGGTGCTGACAGGGAGCATAAGAGGACCGGGGGGCCGGTCGGGCAGGTCTTACCGCGGGCGGTGGTGAGGTCATCGCCAGCCACATGGTTGAAGTTCCCACAGAGGCCACAGGGGGCGCCCTGGTGATCCTCACTCATCTTCAGATAGACACCAGAGCCTCCGTCCCACGCCAAGGAGAAACCAAACACACTCTTCACCAGCAGGTAGTCGGCCAGCCGCTCAATAAACACACCACCCACTGTCTGAGGCAGGCTTAGTCTGACATTACACACACACACACACACACACACACACACACACACACACACACGCACGCACGCACACACACACACACACACACACACACACACACACACACACACACACACGCAAGCGCACGCACGCGCACGCACACACACACACACACACACACACACACACACACACACACACACACACACACACACACACACACACACACACACACACACACACACACACACACACACACACACACACAAGCAAACACAGATGAACACATGCATGCCTGCAGCCCTGCACACAAATGTGTGATCATGTATGATTGCAAACAAACGCACACAACAAATACTACACAGTCACGGCGTCGGTATGGTCACACAAGTAAGACTGCAACTAATCATCAGTTAATCAATTCTATCTGTGGGATTATAATAATTATTTTAATATATAAGTCATTAATTTACAAACTACAATATGGTACATTTTACCTGAACACAGATATACATCTTGAAATATTGGACCTCTTTCCATGGCACATTACTAAACCTATTATTAGACTTAACGAATCCAATTTAAATGTAATTTGATAGATTTTCTGTTGATGGACATGGATCATGTATTCAATCGCTTTACCCCTAGACAACAGAGCAAAACTTCTTTCACAAAGCTTCCATGGAAATGAGCTCTCTTGCTTTACATTCACTCTCTCTCTCTGTTCCACTCCATCTCTCTCTCTCTCTCTCTTCAGCCATGCTCCTCCCATAAGACACACACCTGCGACCCCCCTGGTGGACCTGATACCCCGATATATGGATCTCCTCCTCGTCTGGGAAGAACAGACTGAGAGCCCGTGGGCACGAATACACACTCCCTCGACATACTCTGCTGTTGTGAACCTGAGGGGAGCAAGGGGAGCGAGAGACACAGGCACAGGGGAGAGAGAGAGAGAGAGAGAGAGAGAGAGAGAGAGAGAGAGAGAGAGAGAGAGAGAGAGAGGGGGGGGAGATAGGGGTACACTGAAATTCATTAACAAGGATTAGTCTTGGTTTATAAACTGAAGCAGCCTTCCGGAAAAACAATGAAAATCCCACCGACAGATAATTTTACATACAGTGGCTGCAAGGACACAGTGGATACATTATCCTGATATGAGATGCAGTGGATATCAATCTAATAATATCTACTAATCAACTGTAATTGATTCAGTTCCTCTCTCTCACACACACACACACACACACACACACACACACACACACACACACACACACACACACACACACACACACACACACACACACACACACACACACACACACACACAGAAGCACAGAAGCACACACACACACACACACAGCTATGATACAGTGAATAATATCGCCCTCATTTTGTCTATTCTGGAAATTTGCAACCCACACACAATGCAGCTGACTTGGCCCATTCAGCATGGAGTCTATACATTTATATATACAATTGATTGATGTATCGATCGATTACATAGAATGCTGTGACTCTGCTTTTAGCCGTTTCTGTAAATGTAGGAGGACTCTCTTACCCAGACAGTGTACTGTGGCGATGTTGACTGGCAGTCTTGGGCCAGGATGTATGAGCAGGTCCCGGGGTAGTAATAATAGATCCCATCAAACGTCTCATAGTGGTGTTGACCCCACGACCGACAGATCCCGTCTCTGTCCTGACCCTGGTTAGGTACTGAGGGATACACCGACCATTAACTTAAGACAGAATGGGCGTTTTGGAGAACAGCAATCAGTTTGCCTCCACAATAAACAACAGTTAATGACCGCGGCGAGTTATGTTGGACACGACACAATAAAACATAATACAAGTCCACTCAGCTTTCTCCCATAGCCCTCCTTGGACACTGCAATGGAGGATGAATACCCTCATTGCCAATTCTACAAAAGCTGCTCCATTACTGGAAACCCCCCATAGCTAGCCAGGGAACAGTACTGTTTGCTCAACTATTACCTGAACTGGTGTTCTGCAGTCATATGAGTGCTGTAGATCAGCAGACCAGTGCCAAACTGCCAATATCACAGTAAAGAATTATAGAGTGTATTGTTCTGATCATACCGCTGTCTCGTTATTAATATTTATAATTAGAAAACAAACAAGGCTGTGTCTGGTTGGGCCTTGAATAGGCAATGTGTGAAATTGTGTACAGAGGGATAGTCAGAAATAGTGTCTATAATGTGAAATCCTGGATATGGAATGTTCCTCTGCAATTATCTGTAGTGGTGGTCCCACTAACGTTTGTTGTTAAAGTGTACTGAAGGGAGGGTTGGACGGGAGGAGTAGGACAAAGGCTTTACGTCCTCCTCGTCACTGGCAGGCGAGTCAGTAAGATACAACAGTAGAAACTCATGCTGCCCTCATCTCCTCTTGGGCCCCAATGTCTCTAGAGTCTATAGGCACCTCTCATTCTGCCTTACTTTAAGAACTTGCTGGAGGCATGTCTCAGCCCAGTATCGCAGTGACCATCCTGTGGTCTGAGCCGAATGCGCTGAAGGACATGTATGCCTTGCTGCTCGCATTCAATGCTAATCAGTAACTTTTTTTGTTTTTTTCCCCAACTTGTGGTTGCCAATTTCCTCCATTTTTGTATGGTCCCTTACGTTACCCTGTCACTGCCAACCCCTACTATTTGGTCTGGGGAGGGCGTTATAGACACCAATGGGTCTCCATAAACATGTAGTCAGCAGCCCCTCCCATTTCTGCTCCCTGCTGAACAGGCACGCTGGTCAACCTGTAGGAGTCACTAATGCAGTGACATAGAATACCCTCCCCTGCCAGCTCGTTGGAGCACCCGGCCAAGCCAGAGGCATCACAGAGGAATCAAACCCTAGGCTCCATAGTGGTGGGCGGGAACTTTACCCCTGCACCACCCGGACGCCCCTGTTTTCCGGTATGTTGGCGTCAAGGATGTAACTGTAAGACGTATCTTTTACCATACCAAACAGAGTATGTCAAAATGTCAGCTGGTATCATGCCTCATTTGAAGCCAAATGACAAATTTAAAGAGTAACCCATGACCCACAGCACTACCAAAGGTTAGAGGCTAATCCGCTAACGCCAACGAGACCGGGAATAAGACAATCATGGACTTGTCTTCAGCCACGGATGACACGCACCAAAGCTGCGCAAATTGCAGAGAATAAGGCCACCATCCTTTAAGCACAATCCAAAAACATTTGCTGACTCAGAAAGTTTCCTGACTGACTGACCTAAATGTTGCTTCACAGCTAAATACTCAAACACCCACAGGCTGTGAGGACAACTACATTGCTTTGTATAAGAAATAGCACATCGGTTGAAATAGCGACGCTCCAAAAGATAAAAATGCAAGACTTTAGCTCAGATTCACATATTTTATCAGCCGTCAACAGGAATCTGAGCCTAAGTCTTGCATTTTTATTCCTTGGAGTGCCGCTATTTCTACTCATCTCATGGTTTTTATATTAAGTATTGACTGTAGTTGAGCACCCACTGGCAATCAGAGGAAGTGCACCTGTTTTACATTTCAAATTCATTGTTTTATTGGTAAGGAAAAAGTTGCAGTGTGCCCGTGTTTAAGTTGAAATGCCTCTCTTGATCTCTCTACTGTGTCCAGTTTCAAGAGTCTATTATTACAGCGGCCACAGTGTTTGATCTCAGGCAGGATACAGACATCTATAGGACTGTACTTAATGACATATGTCAACATTAGTTTAATAGTTCATTAAAATGAACACTCTAGGGAATATGTACAAAGAGCCCATGATGGACAAGCCTGGTGGACATCTATAAGATGTATAAAGTATATATATAGAGTATATATATAAGTACTGTTTCGTTATCATGTGTCAACGCTGAATTACTGTAGCTAATGAAAATGAACAATGTACCCTAGGGATTGTGAGCCGAGAGCCCCTGATGCACAGTGTTGTACAGTATAACAAGCCTGTTCAGAGTATAGAATCCAACATTTCGGTAACTCAGCCCTAATCCTATTAACTGAGTCACATTGATTATCTGCTGGAGGAGTTTTACCGAATGAGTGTATGTGGCTGCGTGTGAAACAGAGACAGGTCTAGACAGCACTAGTGCACGTGAGCGTGTGTGAGAGAAAGAGAAATCTGGAGAAATGTGGTTATTAATCTTGCTGTGTGCACAACTAATTAATGCTTGTTGAATGACACAAGAGACTGACTCTCCCTGCGTACAAACACACACACACGCGCACACACACACACACACACACACACACACACACACACACACACACACACACACACACACACACACACACACACACACACACACACACACACACACACACACACACACACACACACAAACCAACTTACAAATGCTACATTCCAATAAAACTGAGGGTCTTATTGTCTGATACATAATTAAATAGCTGTAAGCTGGCTAACGAGGTGATCTGTTACATAATAAGAACTACTGCTGGTAAATCAGCCAGGAGTTAGCAGAGACTCCACAGTCCCATAGCTGATCCATTTGTGTCTCAAGCTTCAGACAAGTCAAAGGTGACAACAAAGGTATGCTGTATGTGAGTGAGCATATACTGTACGCATGTGTGTGTGTGTGTGTGTGTGTGTGTGTGTGTGTGTGTGTGTGTGTGTGTGTGTGTGTGTGTGTGTGTGTGTGTGTGTGTGTGTGTGTGTGTGTGTGTGTGTGTGTGTGTGTGTGTGTGTGTGTGAGTAGTACTACTCACTGATCTGGCAGCGGTCTCCCAATGCCTGGAACTGTGCGCAGTCGCACACCCCCCCCTCTTGACACCAACCGCCATTGAGGCAGCCGCAATATTCTGGGAATGACATGCGTGCATGAACACATGAACACACACACACACATGCACACACGCACTCACGCACACACGCACACACACACACAGTCAGTCACACACACACACACACACACACACACACCTCATTTATCCCAGGTCTATCCGGGTACTGAATGATAATGTCCAGTTTGTGTGTGTTCATTGGACATTAGCAGCAGTGTACCAACCACAGTGCGTTGGCATTTACCTGAAGACGCATCTCTGGCTGTGTAGTTATGGAGGACGCTGCGTGGGAGAGCGCCCTCTGACAGTAGAGGCCTGAATGTCTGGAAGACAAGGGTCATTTGATTTAATACATGTACGTACGGTATTAATGCCACAAAAAAGTACCTGAGCTTCAGCCGTGCCACTGTGTCACCGCACTGTATGGGTGCACCTGTTGCTGTATACGGTAAAAGTTGCGTCAATGTGAATGAGTGAAAGTGAATTCGTTAGTGAGTGCGTGTCATGCCTCCACAAAGACCGCTTTGTGCCGGTTTGGGTGTTGTGCGCATGTGGGTGCCCTGACCTCTTCTGGTTCTCTTAGGTGTAGTGTACCCACCTCCTCCCTGAGGAGATCCCGTTTCCTCCGAAGTGCATTAGCTCTTCTGCGCACACAAACACGCACATTAGTGGGGAGAAACAGTCAGAGGGGAGACTTAAGTGCACTTTACACCACTTGAATTCAAACTCCGATCCCACCCCGGCCCCCCATTTTCTGTGTTCTCACACAGACACATACTGGTTGCACAGGTGCACACCTGTATGTGTGCGTGTGCGCACGAGCGAGCGCGCGCACACACACACACACACACACACACACACACACACAAACACACACACACACACACACACACACACACACAAACACACACACACGCACACGCAGTACCAACGGAAGCAAGCAGAAAGTGCAATTAAGTTCAGGGATGCTGAGTTACATCAGTCTATACAAGTGCAGAATTCATCACAGCAAATCATTTTGATAAATAGCCAAGCAATTAATTGTTTGATGTCACTATTGAGAGTGACTCCTTCATGATTACCTGTGTAGTCTTCCCTGTGTCTCTGAAAGCTGGCTATGAGCTCCTGAAAATAAAGACATAACAAAAATAATTATGGGAGAGCAATATGCTACTTCCAGTCCATCACTTGAAATGATCATGCTACAGATGGAGAGAGGCAAAGTCGAAAATGCATGAAAATAGGCTACACAAAAGGAGTCATGTGCTTTAGGCAATAATACTATATTGTAACGTTTAAACGATGTTTGAATGTAGGCCTACATTATTATTTTTTTATAACAAAATAGCCTGACCTCGAGTGGTGTAAAGTAACTAAGTATTTCCAATTTTCAGTACTTTTACTTCTACTCCTCTACATCTCAGAGGCAATTATTATACTTTAACTCAACTACAATTATTTGAAAACTTTAGATACTACAGTAGTTACTTTGTAGATTTTCATTATTATCATAAAACATACATTAACCACTTTGGCTCTGTATACAGTTCGGCCATTTGAAAATAGCCGATCTACAAGCTCACAATGCCTCACAATGCGATGCATTGTGAGCTTGTAGATCTGCTATTTTCAAAATATTTTTGGTACATTTCATACATTTGAAAACTTGTGAAATGGGAACTTCTGCATAATGAGTACAACTTTTGGTACGTTAAGTACATTTTGATACCAATACTTTTGTGCTTTTACTCAGGTAGATTTTGAATTCCGGACTTTTTCTTCCAACAGAGTATTTACATTGCAGTATTGACACTATTAACTTAAGTAACAAACGTGAGTAGCCTACTTCTCCCACCACTGCCTATTGCAAACGCGCACCTGTCAGAGAGAGAGAATCAAACCAACTCACCCTCATTTATCATCAACTGGGAGATCGAAAACGATACGAGAAGAAACCGTTCCACGATCCACTTTACGTTCATCTCAGAGTCCCCAACGATCGTCGCAGCGAAACACGTCAACGGTGCATGTCAGTCACAGTGGTCCCTGTGTTGGAGTGAAGGACTTGACTAGATAACCGATCTTTAGGTGGGACAGAGACAGGTACAGTACCTGGTCGGAGGTCTCTCTAGTAGTGGAACACCTGTGCAGGCAGCAGATAGGCTCGGGTGTCGCTGCTTTCTGTCACTCTGACTAGTCTAACATCTTCACACGGGGACATCAGGGACTGATCAGGGGACAGTCACAAAAGTTTCAGTCCTGCTCTGACGGTGTCCAGTCTGTCCACTGTGTACTCTGTCATTCCACAGCGGAAGTTTTTTCGTGCGTGCATTTCTGACCACATGACCCCGAAAGACTCATGGCAGGTGGGGGAAAAAAATAGAAGGCGGAGGGAGAACAAGGGTGGCTCTCACTCACTGTACAGGTGTATGGATGTTCAGCCCAGTGGTTCTCGAACTTTTTCAAGTCAAAGACCCCCAAGGTGATATGTATTTGGCTGCGGACCCCCACTTATGTTTAAAAAGAAATCCAAATTATTCAAAATGTTCTACATATTTGTGTTGTTCTACATAAAAATCTAAAATAGCAGATGTACAAGCTCGCAGTGCAACACGAAGTGACACACTGTGAGCTTGTAGATCTGCTATTTTTGAATAGCCAAGGACCAGGTATAAATGGATAAAGTGGTGTGACTGTGACTGTGATGCTATGATAACTGAGGACCCCCCCCCAAAGGACCCCTAGGGGTCCCCGGACCCCACTTTGAGAACCACTGGTTCAGCCTACAGGACTTTCTCTCAGTTAATGCTAGGTGTGTGGGGTTGAAGCTCTGAAAGATGTGCCAATAAAGCTTTTTATCAGTTCTCTCACAGCAGTATCTCACAGCAATTAATGGAAGCACAGCTAAATAGCCTATAGATTAGAAGTACCCTATTAGAAACCAATCAAACACTATCCCTACCAATCATTTTAAAACATAGCTGAGACTGAAAATGATAGCTAGCATCTTCCCTGTTCTCAGTTAGTTCTGGAAGAAAAACAGGTGTGTTTGACTGACTGCAACAGTAGGACCCAATCAGTGTCCATTATTTTCTGCAATAGCTAATCAACAATTAGTGATTTTATATATATATATATATATATATACATATATAATTGATGTTTCACTTATGTATTTATTTAAATAATTTGTTCTTTTTATTTTTATTTTTTTATTTTACAAATAGTTTAACTTTTTACGTGCTCTGTAATAAACACAGTTGAATAATGAGTCTCATAGGAACAAAATAAATAATAATAATAAAATAAGTGATTGAGTTATATAGCTTTTCTATAAAACTTATTGTCTCTTTTTAGGGAAAAGAAGTGCAGACAGGTACCATATACAGTGGATACAGGAGATGCAGCAGGACCACAGGTGAGATAACAACAGTGGACGTTTTATATTTTGAGATAGGCTGTATTATTATCTGGGGCACATTGAGATTAATTTACAATTTACACTTTAGGCATTGAGCAGACACTCCTATCCAGAGCGACTTACAAAATGTAAGCTAGGTCCCTAACAAAGACAGGGTAAATGGTCAAGTAAATTGTGCAAAGAAAACAAGTGCCACAAAGTTTAACATCAAACCTGGCATTTTACATGCTATCCAAATAACTTACTTGGGGTCAAGCAAACAGTACTGGTCTATCTAAATAACATACAGTACATGAACAACAACGTCTTTATAGTAATACTGACAGAAGGTGTGCTAGGAGGTGGTGAAGAGGAGTCTGGAGAGAGTTTTCAGACGGCTGTGTAAAAAGGAGAGTCAGTGAATCTTCAATCATGCCGAGGGAGGGAGGTCATTCCACAGCTTGATAGCCAGGAGGGAGAAGAGTCTATAAAGACACTGTTGGCCAGGGTACAGGTATAGAGTAGTAGTGAAAGGAGGGACAGATCCTGTTAGCTGATTTAAGTGTGGAGGAAGGAGTGTAGTTGTGGATCATGTCCTGAAGCTAATGGTGTGTCATGCCCAGTAGTGGACAAAGTACGTTACTTGAGCACTGTATTTAAGTGAAGTATCTGTACTTTACTGGCTGTCTGCAGTATGATTACATTTAGTTTAGTTTTAGTTTTAGTTTTTTAAATGTATAACAAAATAAACTACAAAAAATATTGAAACAATTATTATTGGGAGGAAATTGTGTGCTTGCTTGGATAAAATATATAGCAAAATGAGACAATGAGGAATATTGAGGTGTAATGAATATATATTTTCCTAGCTGTGTGCTTGTGTGTGTATGTGTGAGTTCTTCAATCTACTGTATCTTTACATTGCAAAAAATAAAGAGACAGTTCACCTAATAATGTAACGTAATTTGGACATTACATCTGACATAGGCTATGTTGTTCTTTTTCATCTTCAAATGAAGATATTCCATGGAAGAGCATATTTTGTGTAGATATTCAAATCAAAAGAAACGATATACAATCTTTAATTAACTAAAGACATGAGCAAGTTGACTTCTGGTGACATCAATTGACTTCAATCATGCAGGGGGAGGGAGGTCATTCCACAGCTTGATAGTCAGGAGGGAGAAGAGTCTGTAAAGACACTGTTGGCCAGGGTACAGGTATAGTAGTGAAAGGAGGGACAGATCCTGTTAGCTGATTTAAGTGTGGAGGAAGGAGTGTAGTGGTGGATCATGTCCTGAAGGCAGGGGTCATCGCCATGCTGGCTTGTGGTGGACATTTTTGTGAAAATCCTATCTTTGCCATGGACATAAAAATGTGTGGAAAATGATATTACCAGAAACACACAAACCTGTGTCATACTGTACATACTGTCATAGTAAATAAGTGACATGCATATTATGAGGAAAACCTGGAGACTGAGACATTCAGTAATTGAGTCTTATGATCAAAATAATGTAAAAAAAACTAAAAAACTAAAATTTGCCACAGACAAGGCCAAGTCTAGCCACGGACACATTTATGACCCATGCCTGAAGGTTATGGTGTGTCATGCCCAGTAGTGGACAGTAACAAAGTATGTTACTTGAGTACTGTACTTAAGTAGTATCTGTACTTTACTTGAGTATTAGTACTGTATTTTGGATTACTTATGACTTTCACATTATGAATTAACCGCTTAAGCCCTATTTCAAATATAGTGAAAACAGCAGATCTACAAGCTTTCAATATTCCATGGAAGAGCATATTTTGTGTAGATTCAAATCAAAAGAAACAATATACAATCTTTAATCAACTAAAGACAATAGCAAGTTGACTTTTGGCATCATCTGACCTCAATTGAGCCAAGGGACAAGAGTCACAAGATAGTACTGATTTACGATATAGATTAAGTAAAGTGGCATGCTGGGTTCCATTTTAGAAGGCTTTGGGTTGTCTCCCCCTGCAGGAATCTCTCATTTATATCAAGTGTGTCTAGTGTCGCTGAACTGTGTAGAATGAATGAGGCATTAAAAACATAGCCATGGATTTTTAAAAAGTCAATACGTTTAATTGTGTTGTCCGTAATGGTACATACATCTATATTTAAAACTCTTCACAGCAGATTAAGATACAAGAAGAAAGATGAGTTGGCAGTATGAAGAGAGAAAGCATAAAAGGATCATAACAGTGAGGAGGTTAACATCAACGCATTAGTTTGGTTTGGTATCGTCTGGTAGACTTGTTTACTTGATGGTAAGGTTAAAAGTATCGAGTCAGATATTGTGGCGAGGTAGGAACACATAGGCCTATCAGTTACCAGTTGAGGTTTGAGCAGCAAACAGTGACCTAGCTCTGCCCACCAAGGTCACCATGTCTCATTTCTTGGCGATGAGGGCATTGACTTCGTCCTCTGGCTTCAGGGCGTGCCACTGAGCGATTGGCCGTCGTGGGTTGGCCAACATGTCGGCCCAATGGCGTTGCTCGGTCCCGGTACTGGTGCTGCCCAACAATACTTTCCCGATCGCGTCGTTCTTCCCGATCTTGTCATAGTCCAGCACGGTCACCGCTACCTGCACCTTCTGAGAAATTAAAATACACACGTAGACGAATGTTAAATCTTTTTCTGTGTGTGTGCGTGCGTGCGTGCGTGCGTGCGTGCGTGCGTGCGTGCGTGCGTGCGTGCGTGCGAGCGTGCGTGCGTGCGTGCGTGCGTGCGTGTGTGTGAGTGAGAGAGATATGAAGTGTGTGCGTAGTACCTCTAACTGTTCAAATGTTATTTCAAAGCTGAATGACTCATTGAAATAAGGGTTAAGAGTATGCTTCTTTATTGTTGTTTTCTTCTTCTTGAGTCTTTTCCCATTCTGCATCAAGTGGATCTTCACATATGGGTCTGACAGAGAGAGCAGACCATTAGAAGTCTTAGAATGTAGAAATGTTCAACATGACACAAACAACCTGCCAGTTAACACACACACACACATACTACTCCACTGTTAAAGATCCATCATCTGCTCTTATTCCTACACAATCCAAAACAAATGTTAAAAAAGAACAATACAAGTAGTCATTCCACTGTATTTAGAATATATTTATAAAACGCCACAGCAACTCGATCTAATGGAGCTGCAGCCAATTTGTAACAGAGAGTACCAGGCCTTGTGGCCACTTAGAGACAACTGTCTCTAATGTTGATGTTCTTGTAGAGGCAAATACCAGTAGGTGAGGTTTAAATTGCACATTCCAGTTTTCATTATATCAGGGTTTTTTTCTCAGTGCGAGCTAGGCTCTGTGCATAACTGTAATCCCAGGTTTCCTGTTCCGAGTCATTTTCCTGTAGCTTCATTTGATTGGCAGGTTTGAACAGGAAACATATGACACCTTCACGTGTTTCCAGTTCAAATCTGCTGCTGAGCCACTCAGTCGAAGCAATAGGAAAATAAACCGGAACAGGACACACGTATGCCACCTTCTGGCAACCCGGGACTAGACTTACAGTATGCATGTCCATTCCCTCTATTAACATACGATTAAAAAGAAAACACTAAATATAAAAACAAGTACAAAACAACAAAGATAACAGGGGGGGGGGAGACATTGAGATTGTCTCTGGACATATACTATATTTAGTATATGTCTATGTAGTATATGTGGACTTTTCCTCGGCTTTCAACTGCATGCAGCCCCACATTCTCTGCACCAATCTGAAAGATCCCCAGGTGGACCTTAATATGATCCTCTGGATAATGGACTTCCTCCTCAAAAGGGAGCAGTTTGTTAAGATCAACAACTCCTCATCTTCTGTCATGACCACATCTACCGGTGCCCCCCAGGGGACAGTGATTTCCCCACTCCTTTTCTCACTGTATACCAACAAACTGAGGGACTCGGACAGTGCGAGCATGGCCGTGAAGTTTGCAGACGACACTGCTCTGGTCAACACCTCAAACAGCCCTGCTCACTTTGAGGAGGAAGCACAGAAGCTGCACCAGTGGTGTGAGGAGCACTACCTCCGGTTGAACGTGAGGAAGACAAAGGAGCTCCTCATAAGCCCCCGGAGGAAGGATGACCTCGACCCGATTCCACAGCTGACACTTGGTGAGGTAGTGGAGCGGGTTAGCAGCTACAAATACCTCGGGACCACTATTGACAATGGGTTGACCTTTAATGACAACACACAGGCCATCTTTGCAAAGTGTCAACAGCGGACCTACCTCCTACGGAGGCTGAGACGCATGGATGTGGCCCCTCCCATCCTTCGCAGCTTCTACATCTGCCATATAGAAAGCCTCCTTATACCTTCTCTTTCCTGGCTTGGTATGGGGGGCTCTCACAGACCAACAAGGCTAAGCTGCGGAGGGAGACCACCTAGGGTCTAAGCTCTGTGGGGTACAGTGCTCTACCCTTCAGCATCTCTACGACCAGAGGACAGTGAAGAAAGCAGGAAAGATCGCGAGAGACCCAACTCATAATCTCAGCACCTGCTTTCAGGTCCTGCCCTCGGGTAGGAGATATGGTGCCTCTCTATTTAGGAAGGCAAAGGGTAGTGCCAGTTTTATCCCCTCAGCCATTAGGCTTCTAAATAAACACAAACCCCCTAATACCTGATCCACCTCACCTGGTCGAACTGGACTTGCTCGCTAATGCCCCCCCCCCCCCCCCCCCATGCACACACACACACACACACACACACACACACACACACACACACACACACACACACACACACACACACACACACACACACACACACACACACACACACACACACACACACACACACACACGCACATGCACAGGCACCTGGATGAGCTGGACTGTGCTAATCGCTCCATGGACTTACATACATGCACACACACATGAAACATATACAAACACATGCTGGGTGCTCCACAAGTGTGGAGAGGACATTGCTGAGACATCTAATCTAAAAATACAGATTGATAACAGTCTGGGCTACTGAGTAGTTTGTATACAATTGCAACTAGAAAGTGCAAAGAAGGATAGCATGTTCCTCCGCACGTAAACTCCTCATTGTCAGATGAAGCGAAGTGGTTGGGTCTAAAAAATAATCAGGGACCTCTCATCCAGCCAATGCACTTTTTGTCCCCCAAAAGGTTACAAAGTATTAAGGCCAGAACTGCCCGTGTCTGTAACCGCAGATGTCCAAAGGTAGTGAGGGCCCATAACTCATAATCAGTTCAGGCCATTAATATAACTTAACTGTGTCCCCTAGTGTTATTTTTAATGCACCAGACACTTGTGTTTCATTTATTTTTACATTTATGTTTTTACATTACAGTAATTGCAATGTATTGGTTCTTCCACCCCGAGCATGCATCAAGACAAATTCCATGTTTTGTTGAAATGGTAATTCATAATACAGATGCTCTATTTAAGAGAGGCCAGAGTCAACTGTATTTATAGAGACTCAGGTCTTTTGGAGTCTGAAGGACATTGCTAAGGACTTTTCCTGACTCCTGTAGTGACATCAAACATGCAGTTGTGTGTCTAAAAATAGACTACACAAGCTGATCAAGTAGGCTGGCTCTGCCCTGGTGTGCATCACGCTGAACTCCCTGGAGGTAGGACAACACTTCTCATCAACTCCACTCTGACTGATCCACCCGTGATGTGCCAAAGAGCATTATCGCATCGTGCTTAAAATTGCTTATGCCTTACACTGCACTGTTTTATTTCCTCATTGTTGCTGTAACATCTTAATTTCCCTCCGTGGTATACAGTATCTCTATAAAGATATCTATGATACTCATAAACTGCAGCACGTATACAACCAATGACATGGGACATTAAACTAAAGACTAAACTAACAACACAATGAAAAGAACTGCTAAACATAATGTCAATGTTCTGACATGCGGAGGTCAATTTCTGTCATATGGCCCAGAGACTGAACACATGTGCTGTAGGTACAAGCGCCTCCATGTAATCGTCTCCCTTGAATAGCAACTCCCACAGACTTAACCATGACCCTTACAAACACAAACTCATACACGCACACACACGCACACACACACGCACGCACGCACACACACACACACACACACACACACACACACACACACACACACACACACACACACACACACACACACACACACACACACACACACACACACACACACACACACACACACACACACACACACACACACACACACACACACACACACACACACACACACACACACACACACAGAGAGAGAGAGAGAGAGACACACACACACACACAAATTCCTGGATTTATAGATAGATGATGATAAATCAAGAGTTCCAACTCTCCTTGGCTCACCTGACAAACCTCCCACATCCATCTTCTTGAGGTTTTTAGCCTCCAGAACCACCACCGTCAGCTTCCCTGCTGTAGGCACATACCTCAAGGATAAACAGATGTCACCTAGTCTCTCACTCTGGGGAAAAACACAGTTGTTGTTACAGTTAGCTCTTGGGTTTTCAAATAGGGCTTCACATTTGATCAAACTTTGAAGCCATATTGACATATTGACTATTGCATGTTTTACATTACAAGAAAGGACACCCCCTGTTCACCACCCTCCCCTCAGATAAGCAAGCAGTCTGATAATGGCTTTTTTCCCAGAACTCAGGACATGATGTTAAATCAATATCCCCCCACCCCCCACCCCTTTTCTGATGCCTCAATCTTATCTATCTCACCTCCTCCTTCTCTGCTTTCTGCAGGTCTCTCCACTGGTCCACTGACTGGCTGAAGTCCATGCTGCTCATGGGAATCTTTATGTCACCAATGGCATCGTGTTTGGAGAAACGATCAAAGTCATATACGGTCATCACCAGAGTTTTACCACCCAGCTCGGTGTATGGTACCTGTAAGTACACACAAACACACACACACACACACACACACACACACACACACACACACACACACACACACACACACACACACACACACACACACACACACACACACACACACACACACACGCGCATGCACACATGCACAGAGAAGATATTGCCCAATGACCATGGTTGTCAAGACTAACAGGAACTGAAAGCCAGGATAATATATGATACCGTAATTGTGAAGTTAGATTTCAACCTTAAAAGTGAAGGTCTCATTGAACGTAGGCTCCAGGGTCTTCCTGTGGACTTTGGTCTCAAACTTTTTCTTCTTGTCGGGCATCAGGTAGACTTTAACGTAAGGGTCAGAGCTGCCTCCTACATCCATGGCTGGAAGCTCAGAGGCCTGCACGATACCTACTACCAGCTGGGGTAGGACGGCACAAAATGAGAGCCAGGGAGAGCAGGGGCATTTTAGGCCAACTGAGAAGAGGTAGGACGTCGGGATATGATATTGAACTGTCCAAGTGAACAGTAATGCATCATGCTGGATATCAGTGTCTCACCGTGTTGTCTGTGAAATTGTAGTCTAATGTGAAATGTAGCCGGCCCAGCTTCTCTTCCTCCTTGGGATCTTTGTCCGACAGTCCCGTTTCTTTATCATCCTCATCCTCCACGGGCTATAACACACACACACACACACACACACACACACACATACACACACACACACACACACACACACACACACACACACACACACACACACACACACACACACACACACACACACACACACACACACACACACACACACACACACACACACACACACACACACACACACACACACACACACACACACACACAGAGAGACAGAGATATACTATTTCTAGCTATCAATATGTCTTACAGTATGCCTCACAACTTGTGCACAGCAGCCTGGCTATTTTAAGTTTGGATGAGTGTATTCAGGGTTTACATTCCAGCGCACTGAGCCCAGCACTATGCAAGGTGAGATTTTGCTAATTATTACAACTTCAAACAGACAGGGGTGGAACTAATTTGTGAAATCACCCTGTGGCCGCTGTGTTGGGTTCAGAATGTAAAACCTGGATACCCACAGAATGCCACTGGCATTCTGCCACTGGCATTCTGTGTCATTTAACACCACTGGCACATCATTTAATGTGGCCTATAATAAGACAAGCATCATTGGGTTGAGATGTTAATTGCTTGTTTGAAGACGTGCACGAGAAGTGCACATTACACCTACAGTAGACTACAGCATGAGCGATGTGCAAACAGGGCATCAGTCCTAACACACACAGACAGTTTTATGGGTCCAGGGTGACAGGACAATGATACATTACAAGGACAATGCATCTGCCGGGAGATAAAGAATGTGTGCATCTGTGTGTCTGTGTGTGTCTGTGTGTCTGTGTGAGCGTGCGTGCGTACGTACGTGTAGCCTACCTCAATGAAACCTCCATCCATTTCAGTGTCAAACCCTCCCTTGCCCTTCTCTTTTCCTTTCTTCTTGTCCTTCTCCTTGTCCTTGTCCTTCTTCTTGAAACACTTCTTCCATACGCACACAGTGCACGTCAGCACCAAGCACAGACTCACCATGCACAGGGCAGCCACAGCCCACGATGGCACTGCAAACACACACGAAGCATCACACGCAGAGCAGTATTAAACACATCTGCACTTTGACCAAATATTGACAATATAAACCTGATGCAAACAACAGGTGTCAGACAACACATGATGCCCTGCGCA
Source organism: Gymnoscopelus braueri (assembly GCF_963280865.1). Lineage (NCBI taxonomy): Eukaryota > Metazoa > Chordata > Actinopteri > Myctophiformes > Myctophidae > Gymnoscopelus > Gymnoscopelus braueri. The sequence continues at coordinate 14,376,480 of NC_137610.1, forward strand.
TCCTTCACAGTTACTCCTCTCTGCCAGGTTATTGACTCACTGCCTCTGAGGACTCGCAGCTCAGTCATGAACTTCTTGACATTTTGCCCGCCATGGTGTTCCTGGCCGGGCTCTGGCGTCGACGTGGCATTTGGCATGTGGGTGGGGGAACTTAGGGAGCTTGGCACAACTGGGGCAGCTCGGCGACTTCCTGTCATGGTGCAGCGGGGGTCGTCAATGGATCCACAGTTTCTACTTGAAAGAAAGAGCGAAAAAGAGTGACAGAAGAGAGCCAAAACACAATTATTTCAGTAGATAGGACTATCACTGGATCTCCTGCCGAAATTCACAACAAAGCAACACACACACACACACACACACTCATTTACTCACACATGCACATAGTTCTAATAAATTCTACTGACTAAATGTACTTGTATTATGCATTTGTGTGCTTATGGACATTGTATGACTGTTAGTGTCAGATGGCCTCTCCTGTTTCTGCTGCCCTGGCACTAACTCTTGAACACAGGATACACAACCCTACTGCCTTTGCCAAACCTGCTGACAGAGAGGGGAGGGGAGGATGAGTAGAGCTGGGGACATGACATCGGGAGTGGGGGGGGGGGGGGGGCTGGTGGACGCCAACACATCCATCACCACACGTGG
>NC_137610.1:14382127-14389627 GCF_963280865.1 Gymnoscopelus braueri
AAAATGCCAGGGAGCATTTGTGTTGTTAGAATGTTTAAAAAGAATATTCCAAATATTCCACATTTTATTGCAAGAGTTTTTGAAAATAGCCGATCTACAAGCTCTCAATGCGATGCAACGCCTTGTGAGCTTGTAGATCAGATATTGTCATGCATATTAGTTTCAAAGTGCTTCTTTTGGGCTGTTTTCCTAGACCTGGTTGCTTATTTCTCTTGCAAGATCTGGCAACACTGGTTTCTAGGATACAGAGGAAAACAAAGCAAACCTCTCTGCACAGCTTGGATGTAATCACTTCTAACTTATTAACATGTTTTGAAAAGCAATTGCCGTCTTCTATGATCTGATTTTGTGGTTGCTGGAAAATTGATCCATCCTTTGTGTCCAAACCATAGAGTTATAAGGTCCAAACGGCTTGGTCTAAGTACTTGCTTACTGTAGTTCGCTTGCTAACGTTTGCTTGTGAAGTTAGTTATATTAAAGCCACTTCTTAGCCTTGGATCAAGACGGTCATCAAGGCTTACAAACAGATGGTTGTCAGTATCAATCTTCGATCACGGACGAGTCCGACAGAAACACGTGATGAAAAAGGTAGGTGGTTCTAACCTTACTGCTAATAATGAGTAAGCCACGATACAGGATAGGTGCATCATTCTGGGCACCGCCACCTCGATGTAAAATTAGCTATTTTGTCCAAAATGTAATATATATATATATATATATATATATATATATATATATATATATATATATATATACATACTTGAAAATGGGTTTAAGTCATGTAAAGTATACATGATGAGAACATGCACGGTACATCATTTTCAGACTTAAGTTTATCCTTCAACTTCTTGTTTATGCCCCAAAATGACTGGATATGCAGGTTTTGTAGCAATTGTTGTAAAATTAGACCTTCATTGTCGAATGTTAAGCATTTTCTAATCATGTATACTTTACTTTACTTAAAAACATATATATGTTTTTTTACATTTTGGAATAAATAGCCAATTTAACACGAGGTGACCACTCTTCCTTGGTGCCCACCTATCCTGTCACCGTCCGTAGCCACCACCACTACATTTTAGTGGCATTTATAGGGTAATGATTCACCATACCTAATATTGTGCCTTTTGATGCTGATAATCCTGATATGCCTTGTTACTGAGGATATTCCGTTTTTGTGTTTGTGATGTTGATACCCGTATTTCCCTTCTGTCTTCCCTGGTTGGGAATGAGTCTAATAACTCTTTCTGTCCCACCAGGGTACGAGAATGCAGCAGGTGGAGCATGTTCACCTGAAACATGTCCTGGAGACGGTGTCTGTGCTGGAGGCGGTGGTTCGCCGCAGCTTCGGTCCTGATGGGGGTCAGGTGCTCTTCACCCGCAATACGGGAGAGGTGATGCTCAGTCGCAGTGGGACACGCATCCTCACGGCACTACAGCTGGAGCACCCACTGGCCAGGTACAGTAATATCCCCTGTGTATCTCTAACACAATCAATCACAATATTATTTTACTCGTTTTATTATGATCAATGTCCAACAAAGGGTTAGGATTGATCAGTTTTACAAAAAAATATATGTGTGTTATAGGATGGTGGTGGAGTGCGTGTGGAAGCACAGTGCCGTCACAGGGGACGGATCCAAGACTTTTATCCTGTTGCTGGCTTCATTGCTACGGGAGATTCAAACAGCAGCTTGCAAGGAGCCTAATGTATCTCGCAACTATACCTCCAGAAGAGCAGCGGAAGCTGCCACTGCTAGACGCTTGGCCGAGGGACTGCTGGCCTTTACGTTGGAGGAACTGGAGGGCTTTATCACTGAGGGAGTGGTCCCTTTTGGAGATACTATTTTGTGGGACGTTGGATCTGTAGACACACATATTTCAGCTCAGACTGCAACAGACACACGCACCGTGCACAGGCTGCTGTCGGCATTCTTTTATACTCGGCTTGGGCGAGCGCACCACGACCTCATGAGCCGCCTCACCTGTGAACTACTCTCCTACTGGTGCCATGGTCATAGCGATACGGTTTCCTCATCGCTCCGTTTCATAGATGACAGGTTCCCCGCATTGCATACATCTGTATCAGGCTTCCCTGTTAGTTGTTCGCGTTTGATCGAAGGCCTGGTCATTCACAGGGACTTCTCCACACCTTGTCCACAGAGTGACGTCCAGCCGGTCAAGGCTGTCGTGGTCAGTGGGCCTCTGCATCCATGCAAGCTAGCTGGAGGAGCCGTGCTAGAACTGGGGGGAGGGGTTGGAGAAATGAAGATGGAGGCTAGAGAAAAGAGAAGCGGCGTTTTAACGTACAGAGTTTGGACAGAGAGGACGCTAGAGAGTGTGATTGCAATGCTGCAACACTTGGGTGTTACTCTGCTCATTTCTGCGGTGACTCAGTCTGAGGCATTTGTTGCCTTAGCTCGACGGGTCGGCATATGCGTGGTGGAGTGCGTTGGCGAGGACGAGCTTTCTCTCTTCTGTTACTTAAGTGGGTCCGAGACTGTTTCAGACCACCGGGTGATTGGACAGGAGCATGTCGCGACACTCGCCTTTTGCCAACCTATACTGCTAGGAGCTCACAGGTTTGAAAACGCACATAAACACACACTCACTGGTCACAGGTCTTTAATGATGATCGATGCTTGGCTTATCTTGTCTGAATTTACATGAGAACAATTACACTGCTGTGTCCAGTGTGTGGCCTAAGCTGGCATGTGCCACCCCTGGAATCTGACTGGCTACTCAGGGTGCCACCCATTATCCTAAACCATGATTGATGATTAATTTTATTTAATTTATCTTTAAATTGAATTTTAACACAGGAAAGAAATACACTGTAATGTTAGTAATTAAAGTGAAAATAAATGTTAATGTTATGTTCATGCCACCCCTACATAGTGCCCTACTTGAGCCACCCCATTAAAAAAATGCTGGACATGCCGCTTAATAGTTTTTCTAAAGTCCTTTTTTGTCCTTAACAGGTATGTCCACGTGGGCTTCCCCGAGTCTGAGGGAGGGGTCAAGGCCAAACTCTACAGTCTGGTTATCTGTGGTCCAGGGGAAGGCCAGACAGACCAGTGTACGTGTGCAGTTCGAGATGCCTTCCGCATGCTGCTCACAACCCTGGAGCCCATGCAAAGATCTGGAAGCAAAGCTGTCGACAGCACCTCACTCACTGAGATACAAACAGACGAAACTGCCTACGAAGTAGCTGCTGTATCTTCCTCTGGGAAGCGTGCATCGGGGCTGGGCTGTGCCGTACCTGTCGGTGGAATGTTTGAGTTTCTGCTACATCATGCCCTCCTACAGCACGGCTCTATTCACGGCACCTCAGATCCACACACCCAGTCCCACACAGAGACTGGTGTCCTCGATATGTGCAGGCTACTGGGAGGTGCTCTGCTGTGTGTTCCCCGGCATATTCACTCGCACAGTCCCCGACGCTTCCTGCAAGTTCAAACCCAAGTCCTAAACTGTTTACGAAGAGACAACCACACACTCAGTCACATGCACAAACATGGCTGCAAAATAAGCCCCATGCTGAGTTACAGTAAAAGCGATGGGCCCGTAGAGGTGGGTGAGATGAACGCCAATTTTTCTAGAAACGTGCACGTGTGTCCAGGAATCTCTGTGTTGGACTCGGACCTTGAGTCGGTCTCCTGTAAATATCAACTAATTCTGGCTGTGGTGCAGTGTGTCAGAAGTCTGCTGCGGGTGGATGCCATTCTACACACACATACACCGTTGCACAGGAAGCCACGCAGACACTCACACACTCAGGAGGACACAGAGTAGGACAGAATTGTCATCACGTCTGGCCAGGAATACCATAAACATTAAGCATTGATTCAAGTATTATTCTCATAGTCCTTGGGATTGATTTAATCTTGAACGCAAGTCACTGTAAAACTTGTCCAAGCACAATTAATTTTCCCTATTATTTTCGTTGGCTTTGTATTTCCCCAGAGAAAAAGTGAAGAGCATATTACAGTACATGACACATGGTTTTGGCATTTCATTGTTGTTTTGCGTAGTTAATAGGCACTTAAAGCGTACCACCCTGTCCTGAATCATGGAAGGTTTGGCAAGAACAATATTAGAGAAAAACAATGAATCACTAAGTGTTTGATGTCTGTCTAGGACAAAAGGTTAATTTGTCAAATTTGTCAAATGATGTCGTCCCCTGTTGTTCTACACTACAGTATGACCCATTGTGTGCCTGTGTGAGAGGCTGCTTACATTGGCTCGTCTCCTCTTCCAGTTCACATCACAGTTCCTTTTTTATCAACATTCCCTTCTCTTATCTCGGCTCTCCTGCCCTCTTCCTTTGGCCAATGCACACTCTGTTACATGAACAGCCTACACACAAGTTTTCACATGCGGCCACCCAAACACACACACACACACACACACACACACACACACACAGTTCTATAATCAGTGTTATCGCTGTTATTGGGCAGGGAGTCAGAGTGGGCAACTCCCAGCTGTTGGCACTCCAATCACAGTTAACTTCCTGCTTTCAACCTCACATCAGCGCTATCACAGGAGCCCTCAGCCAATCAGAAAACCCGTTGCTGGAACTTTTTGGAGTGAGTCAAACGTCACAAAAGATAAACACTAGTTCTCTCTTGACACACTCATACACAAGATCATACTTACACGCACACAGTCAATCATTGCTCTGTGATTCATTTCAAGGACTCTGTAACTTTCCATAAACGTACTGGGACTGGATAGCATGTACTGTAGATAATGATCCTTGATTTTGTTGCTGATTTGGGTCCAACTCTAGATGAGTCAGACATGATGATAGCAAATCACTGAGATATAAAGGAAATGAAGGAAATATTGTGGCTTGTTCAAACATCACCCAGAGAGGTCAGGTTATTTTCCACTGCATGCGTATAATGGAACTGGAAGTTGTTTTCTGCCTCCCTCTCGACCCAGCAAGATGCCAACTGGACACTAATTTAGTTTTGGAGTCTTGAGCATGAATACTCATATGACCACAACTCATAATGCAATTCTGAGGTTACAGTATTTCAGAAAGTTAGAACTAGACCATAGTTATTACATTGTGTTTTATTTGGCTTTCTTCATTACATCTTTGTTTCTGTGCAACAGACATGTGCATACAGTATAAATCGACCCGGTCGATTAAATAGACCAGGTTATATCATTCCATTTCAACAAACGAACTGCATATACAAAGAAATCCTACGCTTAGAAATATACAGATCAAAAAAGAAGACATACAAAATGAGTCTGAGACTTGAAGGCGTTTTCAGCAAGGGTAAAGTGAGGGAGGAAGAATGAAGAGGAACTGAATCTGTTGTGTAGAGACGTGCACATTATGCTCAACCAGACAGATTCTACACTGAATTAACCACACAGGCCTGACATTTCATTGGCTACCTGACAATGTGGATTGATTTAATTGATAATTAGAGACGGAACAATAAAAGTTCATTGGCTGTTTGCTGTATTCTGTGGTTGCTTGTCTTTTTTTCCCTTCTCTGAGCCATGGTTCTTCTTGCCAGTGTGTGGCCCGGAGTATTTTCAGTAGAAATGTGTTAAAGCATCAAAACATCAAATGTGATCCTTTGTTTGTATAATTAAGAGTCCACAAACACCAATTTAGATCAAATGAGCACAAATTCTACATTGCTGTTACATTTCCATTTAAGTACAGATGATGCCCGTGCTATAGTTGGGCCTATCAACCACATTGCATCTAGTCCAGGAAGGGTTAGGCTTGAGCTTCAGTCTGCACAGCTATACCTTATCTATAAATCATTAGCCTCCACATGCTAACACGGGAAGTCTGCATGATATAACAAATCAGGAATATCTGGTGTGCCTCGCTTAGGTTGCCCCTCCTGAACCAGCGGTGTTTCTATTGGCAGTGGAGAGTCACGTGACTCTAGAAATGACATCATGCAACATTAACGGGCTCGAGAGGTGTGCGACAGCGGGCCGACGTCCTCACACCACCTCCCGAGACTTCCTGATGGCACAGCACAGGAGCATGCTGAAGATCATCCCGAACATCTGGGAGAGAGGAAGAAGGAGAGCGAACATTTTTTGTCTTTCTTTTTAACCTACTAGCCTGACTTCCTGCCTGTGTCCATCTCACAGAGCTAATATGCTCAGAGAGTTACAGTTAGCACTAAATAAGACGTACCATGATCACGCCAATGGTGATGCCCACCCCAGCGATGATGTGGAGCTTGGAGTCAAACACCTCATCGATGGCATCGGGACAGCTCTGCAACAGACAAATGGCACACATTCTTATTCTCTCCTTCACAGCCCACACCGAACACACTGTACGTTAATGGTACACGCAACAGACTGCCTATGAGCATTAAGTCTTTGGCTGATTTCACAAAGGCGGTGTTGCCATAGTAACCCTGTGAGGGGTTGGGTGCAGTTTTGTCTAAAAGCACACAGGGACTTCTGTGACGTGAGTGTGACAAGCGTGGCATTGGATTGCGTTTGCTATCTGCATGCTTTGGATGTGTGTGCATCCAAAACATACAAGACATGATTGGTCATCATACCTTAGTGATGAGCTGCTCAAGCAGGTCTCCTTGAGGACAGGTGTCTTTGGCTTCATTTATGACAGCTCCAGTCCCACAACAGTCCAGCTGCACACACACACACACACACACACACACACACACACACACACACACACACACACACACACACACACACACACACACACACACACAGATCAATGTAATGTAAACATAGAAGATGGATGGTGCAATTCGTTTTTTTTAAATAAATAAGTAAAAAAAAAAAATCTAAGTACTACACAGCCTGACCTTTCCGTAAAGATTACCTGATTGAAAATGGGCAAAATAATTGGTCTTTCCAGTCAGCCACTAATTAGCTACTTCCTTCTTTGGAAGCTGTGGAATGCCATTTGTGCCTCCTGTGTTTTTTTTTCATATCACCTTTCATCAGAGCTGACTCAACTGTGTTTGGGTCAATGATGAGTCATTGTTCAAAAATAAGGACGACTAAAGCCTAATTTATACTTCATCGTATGAATGTGCCTCATAACGACGTGTCTCTGTGAGTGACACAGGCGGAGTGGTGGATGAAGTACTGACATGTTTTACTAAAGTAAAAGTATCAATACCACAATGTACAAAAGTATATCAAAATATACTTAAAGTACCAAAAGTAAAAGTACTGATTATGCAGTATGTCCCATTTCAAAAGTTCGTCATGTATAAAAATCTTTTGAAAATAGCAGATCTACAAGCTCACAACGTGCCGCTTCGCGACGTGTTGTGAGCTTGTAGATCGGCTATTTTCGAATAGCCAAAGTATATATAGTGTTGAAGTGGTTGATGTTTTGTAATAATATTCAAAATCTTAAAAGTAACTAGTAACTAAAGTAGTGGAGTAAAAAGTCCAATATTTGTCTCTGAGATGTAGTGGAGTGGAAGTAAAAGTATTGAAAATTAGAAATGCTACAGT
>NC_137610.1:14394627-14407127 GCF_963280865.1 Gymnoscopelus braueri
GTAAGAAGTAATGCAAACCTACCCAGAAGAAAAAGTTGAAGATAAACATGAGATATTTCACACACTTGATTCCACCCCCCAACGCCATGCTTGGTTCTTTGTCTGTATATCAGGTCACACGCTGCACCGCTGACTACGCACTTTGCCACAACACGACTCACTAACGGTACAGACGACTGTCCTCTCCGACAAGTGAAAGCAAAATGGTGTCAGTGGAATCTTTTTCTTTTTTTTCCTTTCTGTTTTTTTTTCCAAGAAGGGAAAGGCAGCCATGGCAACACCACGCCTTAATACAGTCACCTGTTCATACAGGTAGAGAGGTAGGAACAGGAGGGGAGTGGCATGTGGTAAATGGAACCTAGCACTGTAAGTAATGAACTCTATTGTGTACATGAGTCCTGCCTCCCACTCTGTCACTACCTGTGTGTATCTCTTCATGCTACCGGGGAGTGTAACACAAACACAGGGCTCTGTTCGTGTTCAGGCATGCTAACAGACAGGACAGATCATAAACTAGCCATCTGTCTGGGGGCACTTTGATAGTGACAGGGAGCTTTGCGAGACAGACCAGAGTGGCTGGCTGATTGAGTTAGTTCTGTGTGTGATGTGTGTGTGTGTGTGTGTGTGTGTGTGTGTGTGTGTGTGTGTGTGTGTGTGTGTGTGTGTGTGTGTGTGTGTGCGCGCGCGCGTGCGTGCGTGCGTGCGTGTGTGCGTGCGTGCTTGCGTGTCTGTGCGTGCGTGTCTGTGAATGCGTGTCTGTGTGTGAGAGACGTGGTGACCGTGAGTGATAAGAGTTCGCCTGCTGAATCTAATCAAGGTGCTCACATAAACCCCTCCCCCAAAAGGCATTTGTTGTTGGAAGCTGTAGAATCCTCAGTGTCAATTTTACCCTGAAAGTGTTAAAATGGAGCCAAACATGTAACTCTCTCAGAGTTAGATTAACACTGAGCTGACTGCTGAGGATTATTTCTGTGCAGGGTTCAGCCCTACTGTGTGAATGTTGGGTTGTTGATTGATCCAGACAGAGAAACACACACACCACATAGACTGGGAAACCCCTGTCTGCCCTGTAATCAACTATTGCCCCCTTGGGTTCCTAGCTCTATCTATAGCTGCACAGATTAGAGACACTTAAATGGGTTGGGTTGGGATATTCATCTGAAACCACACACACGCGCGCGTGCACACACACACACACACACACACACACACACACACACACACACACACACACACACACACACACACAGAATGTACATAATGACAGAACAGTGGATGCTTCCCATGGTCCCTTTGCACTGGGGGTCATGAGCAAGTCCTTCTGTCATGTGAGGTTATAGAGCAGAAATCGAATTATGCCACTATTTATTATTGCACTATACCCCCTTTAGCACGCCAACATAAAACCCCAGGGAATTATTACAGTAAAATGCTGTGGGACAGGACTGGCACAAACCATGGAGTTAAATGTGCAAACTCTAGGCTACTGGCCGGAATTGGGTCACTTGGCCACTAGGGATTTATTGTGCTGGACATGCTGGTGGTTTCCACCACGCATTTCCTCTTCTAATCCTGTCGTGGCCAGTGAGAAAAAATAAATAAGTAAAAATAAATAAATATATAAATATATAAATATATAAATATATAAATATATAAATATATAAATATATAAATATTTAAATATATAAATATTTAAATATATAAATGGATAAATAAATACATAAATAGATGAATAGATAAATAGATAGATAAATAAATAGATAGATAAATAGATAAAAGAATACGACCAAAATAGAGTGTGAGAGTGCTCTCTTTCTGATAAATCATATCATGGCTGCGTATAGTAGTAGCCCCATATCTGTCTGTCGGCCTGGGCTCCTTTGAAATAACTGCATCTGGGATAGAGGATAGCCTGCCCTACTTCAATCAGTGTCCTGCTACACGCATTAACGTCACACGCACACACACACACACACACACACACACACACACACACACACACACACACACATATACACGCACACGACGCACGCACGCACATACTCACAGTCACAGAGCATACATAGGACACAAAATATAATACATATATGTATACATTCCTGAGAATAATAACGTGGCCATCATCCATGGCCATTGTTTGCGAACATAAATATCATAGGTCCTTCATGTAAACTCACCCAGAACACCAGGTTGAAGGCGAACATAAGGTATTTAATGCACGTCTCTCCTCCCGACAGCGCAGCCATTGCACGGAAATCCCCTTGGGTTTATTACCTATAATAATAATAATAATAATAATAATGATAATAAAGCCTAACAGGCGAAGAGAGAAGAAAGAGAAGCGCCGTTAAATAATAAAGGAATATGCAGCAGGATGTTATATTCCGTCGCGCTGCTTCTCCTCTGATACGCGCACAGTAGCGGTCCGCCCCGCCCCCTGAGGTCCCGAGATAACACACTGTCAGTGCAAAGCTGCAGCTGAACCATGCATGCTCTCCCTCGGTGCCGTTTCCCCTATTTCACTTTCTTCGTGTCTATTTTAGATTTATTTGGCTATTCAAAAATAGCAGATATACAAGCTGTAGATCTGCTATTTTTGGAAAATCGTGAAAATGTGTGCAAATCTTTAAATATGTATGTTTTTAAAGTGAACATTTGAAAAATATTTTGTTCCAGGGACCCCCCAGAAGCAAAGATTTGGGTTAGAAATGTTTGCTTAAATATATACATATTCAAAGATTTGAGTTAGAAATGTTCGCTTTGAAAATATATTTACTCAAAGATTTGCACACATTTTCACGATTTCTCAAAAATAGCAGATCTACAAGCTCATAGCGTGGCACTCGGTGCCGCGCTATGAGGTTATAAATCTGCTATTTTTGAATAGCCAACTAAACCTAAAATGACAGAGATGCTGAATGGGTTAAGTAAAAGTATCAATACTGCAATGTTAGTGCCCAGTCTTGCCCAAAAAGATGGTGCCCAGATTTCCCTATAGTGGCTAACCTAGTGCCCACGGCCCACCTTTCCTGAATTCCATGGGACACCGCATTCAAACTGGATCAAAGAAAGGTATTTGTCTTTTATGCGTGGGGAGAGAACAAGAGTGTGTAGGCCAACTAGGTTATAGGCCATGATGGATTGACCATTAGCTAGGCCTATGTATATGTGTGTCACACACAGGCCCAGGCCCTCTCACATAGGGCCTGAGAGAAATAGAGAGGTGATGTCATAATTTATATGCGTGTTGGATTGGATGGATCCAAGCATACAGTAGCCTGTGTGCTCGTGCACCGTGTTCATTCATGTATATTCAATTCCGTCCACGCGCTCTCAGGCACATTACGTCATCGCACTTCCCAGCCAGGCTCCTGGGAAACGAAACTAGACTAACAGCCTGGCAGGATATTGTTGAAGCAAATGCAATGTTGCCGCATAGCCATGTTGACAAAGACATATATTGCATTGTCTGTCTGTCATTGTCATTTTTATAAACACACAAACACACACACACGCACACACACACACACACACACACACACACACACACACACACACACACACACACACACACACACACACACACACGTTTACCAATTCAAGTAAGACAATACATACATGTCTTGCAGATGAGTGTTGAAAGTTACAAGCAAAGTGGCTAATAATACTAAAGAGAGAGAGGTAATTCAATATAAATAATCCCATACCGAAAATATATTGCCCCATGTGTAATAATATGAAAATGCCCAACAAAACATAGGCCCTATAGTTTGACGAAAATATGACATGAAAAATAGAAACTTGAAAATACCTTTTAGCTAAAGTAACTGCATATACTTGGTTTTGCAAGCATAAGAAGGAATAAGAAAGAAAGAAAGAAAGAAAGAAAGAAAGAAAGAAAGAAAGCAGTGGTGTAAAGTAATTAAGTACATTTACTTACGCCTATTACCCCATTTTCTTGGCATCTGCCGTGGCCGACCTCTATTTCTTTTCCCTTGGGGGTTCCACAACGTTTGAGGCTGGTTTACGGAGAGTATGGCTGGCCTATCCATCTCCAACGCCGTTTGAGGATCTCTTCCTCTGCTGGTTTTTGGTTGGTGCGTTGCCACAGTTCTTTGTTGCTGATGTGATGGTGTAAAGGCCAGCGGATCTGGAGGATTTGTCGCAGACAGGTGGTGTTGATGAATGACTGTATTTTGTTTGTTGTGTTTATAGTGGTCCTCCATGTCTCAGCACCATAGAGTAGGACTGACTTCACATTGGTGTTAAAGATCCTGATCTTTGTTGTGATGGCCAGGTATTTCGCGCTCCAGATGTTTTTTAGTTGGAGGGTAAGCTACCCTGGGCTTGCCAATCCTGACTCTCACATCTGCCTCTGTTCCACCCTGCTTGTTGACAATGCTGCCAAGGTAGGTGAACTTGTCAACCTCCTCCAGTGCTTCGCCTTCCAGCATGATGGATGATGAGGTGCTGGCAGAGTTGACTCTCAGGACTTTGCTCTTCCCTCTGTGGATGTTAAGTCCAAGGCGAGCTGAATTAGCTGCGATGGTGCTGGTCTTTTCCTGCATCTGCTCCTGGGTGAGAGAGGGAAGGGCCAGGTCGTCCGCAAAGTCCAGATCATTTAGCTGCGTCCACATTAAAGTACATTACTCAAGTAAAAACGGGCACCGATAAAACTGGACACTAGGAAGAGTGGGCACCAGGAAGACTGGGCACTGGGAAAACTGGGCACTAGGAAGAGTGGGCACTAGGTGCACTGGTGCACTGCCTGTGAGACCTGTGGGGCTACTGCAAGGAAATCCACTCCATCAAATTTGTGGGGGGGGGAAAATGCAAATCTGTAAGGTCACAACACCTGCATAAAGACAGCATTTCCATTGTTTTCTCTACTTCTATCAGACTGTCAGTTATCAAGATGTCTACTTATTTTTTGATAGTCCACTATCGTCCGTCCATCCATCCATCCATCCAAATAATCATGTCACAGAATTCATACTGTATTTTTATCTGTTACAATTCCATTTTATTTTTGTGAGGTTGTGACATGTATCTGTCATTGTCTTGTGATTTAGCTCTGTACCTTTTAGCTCTCTTTCTCTCATGCCATATTTTGTTTGTTCCCTGTGTGTGTGTGTGTGTGTGTGTGTGTGTGTGTGTGTGTGTGTGTGTGTGTGTGTGTGTGTGTGTGTGTGTGTGTGTGTGTGTGTGTGTGTGTGTGTGTGTGAGTGTGTGTGTGTGTGCTATTTGTGCAGGTGACTCATGTGTTTGTGTGTTTCGTACCAGTGTTGCAGCGTGATAAGATTGCATGGGATATCTCCAGTGAGTGTGCGTCGTGTTTCATCCCACTCAAGAGATGTTTAAGTTGGCAACGATACACATGCGTAACGGTCAACCAGTCTGTCAGCCAGGCAATCAGCGGGCACTTCCTGGCATTGTCCTTCAAGGGGTGTTTTGGTGGTGGTGGTTGTGTGTGTGTGTGTGTGTGTGCGGGGGGGGGGGTATTTGGCGTACACAGAGTATTGGACATAATAATATTCTCCCACCCTGTTTAACCTGGCATCGAGTATGAGTGTGTGTGTGTGTGGTAGGGGGTATCAATGAGCGAAGGGGGGTATTTCCTTTGCTATAAAACAGAGCTTCCTCTGTGCTCCAGTCTCTATGTGAGTGCTTATAAGTGTTGCACCTTTTCTCCTGTTTCCTTGCTGATTAAGGGATGAGTGCTCACTTGATGCCTTGAGTGTGCACACTTTGAACCGTGCAACCTGTGGATTTAACTTTCCCCAATTTGGATTATATTTGCTTTTGCTGAACAACTTTGGCCACGTTTTGACACTGACATGGAGGTACGCAAGGGAACTCATGAGGGTCTGGATACTTTAAGAGAACAGGCCAAACATGATGGTGGTGGTGGTAGTGATTATGGTAGTGGTGAAATCGATGTCAAAAATGTGTGTGTGTGTGTGTGTGTGTGTGTGTGTGTGTGTGTGTGTGTGTGTGTGTGTGTGTGTGTGTGTGTGTGTGTGTGTGTGTGTGTGTCTGTGTGTGTGTGTGTGTGTGTGTGTGTGTGTGTGTGAGTTTCAGGTGAGCACGCGGCGATGTTGGAGAGAACTGTGGGTTCTGCTGCATCTTACAGGTGAGTTGAATGTACTTCAAGTCAACTTAGGAGTGCAACCATAACTATTTTCTTTGCAGTTATTGTATCGGTTAGTTTTCCAATTAATCGAATCATCGAAAAGCGTGTTTTTTATACCTCAACGATTTGACACAAAACAATTCTAATTGATTTTGTGTAATCAAATAAATTAAGTAGTCTGATTAACGACTTTAGTCCTATACTTCGTCGTACGGCGGTGTCACACAAAATAGCTGATGCGATGCATTATAATTATGCAGCGTAATGCTCTTTTTGTCTTTTTTGCTACTGTATATAAAACAGAAAAATTGTGTGTGTGTGTGTGTGTGTGGGTGTGTAGCTTGCGTGGCAGGCATGACGGGCAGATGCAGTCTGTTCGGGCGACACCACGTTCATACATTTGACGGCGTTTTGTATGAGTTCCCTGGAGACTGCAGCTACCTATTGGCTGGGGACTGTCAGCACCGCTCCTTCACCCTACTGGGTGAGACTACAGTACACAGATGTAGTTCAACGCATTAATGTCATTATGCCACAATAAGAGATGCTATACCTTTGGGCAGTAATTATCACCAGTCTTTGGACACAGCCCTTCATTTTACCTTCAGTCATTTACTTATGTCAGCCACAATTACAGTGAGTGCTTACTGTCTGCATATGAAGTTCACTGTGGTAAATACTGTATTTATATCTGACTGTGTTTGCGTCTCTCTGTGTCTGACTGTGTCTCTCTGTCTCTCTGTCTGTCTGTCTGTCTGTCTGTCTGTCTGTCTGTCTGTCTGTCTGTCTGTCTGTCTGTCTGTCTGTCTGTCTGTCTGTCTGTCTGTCTGTCTGTCTGTCTGTCTGTCTGTCTGTCTGTCTGTCTGTCTGTCTGTCTGTCTGTCTGTCTGTCTGTCTGTCTGTCTGTCTGTCTGTCTGTCTTTCTTTCTTTCTGTCTCTGTTTGTGTTTGTGTTTGACCGTGTCTGTGAGTTTTTGTCTTTGTGTCCATAACTGTGTCTGTGACTGTCAGTCCGTGTGTGTATCTGTGTCTTACTGTATGGGTGTCAGGCTGTATCTGTGATGTGTCTGACTGTGTGCTGTATGTTTGCAGGTGACTTTGCCCATGGGAGGAGGAGCGGCGTCACTCTGTTTCTGAGGGACGTCTTTGAGCTGCACCTGTCTGCTGATGGACGTCTCTCAGAAGGAGGAAAGAGGTAGATACCCAGAAAGATCTTCAGTGCTGTTCATTTAACTCTGAGGGTGTACAAATGTAACCAAATGTTCCCCTTTCCCTTACATCTGCACACTTACAAATGGATAAATTGACACAGAGGACTTTACTGTGTTAGATAGAACACAGGAAGGTTATTGGATAAAAACATGATGAAATCAGTAGAACTCATCCTTGTTGACCAAAAATACCACACACACAGCTCACTGGATTGGGACATTCTAGTGTTTGTGTCTGTTTGTGTGTAGGCTCTCCCTGCCCTATGCGTCTCACGCCGTGTTCGCGGGCCAGGAGCTTGGCTTCTATAAGCTGTGGAGCGAGGAGTTCGGCTTCACCGTTACCATCGACAACGCCGCCAACATTGCTGTGACGCTGACCAAACACCATGGCAACCGCACCTGTGGGCTGTGTGGCAACTTCAACTCTGTTCCCACCGACGATTATACTGCTCAAGAGGGTACATAAAGGGGAGGGATATGTATATAGTGTGTGACTCTGCTAGAGCCGGACCGATATATGCCATGGGTTTGGCTGATATATAGGCCACTTATAGACTTATTTGATGACATCGGTATGGGTAATTATAAATTAAAAATGTGTCAGTGGTCCAGGACTTTCCAAAACCTTGGTCGGCATCGGACCCATACATCTGGCATCGGTCGGGCTCTGCATGAAGCAGTGTGAGTGTGTCAGTGTTTGTGTGGGAGACATGGATGAAAAGAAAAGTCTAAGTGCGTAATTACTGGAATTTAGGAAACGATCTGAGTCACCACAGGAAGAGTTGAAACCCATAACAGGAAAAGATAACGAGGAGAAAGTAAGCAAGAGAAAGGTGGAGAGGTGAGGGTCACATTAAGAAAGAAATCTGTCAATCTGAGGTTGTTTGCTGTCTGTGTGAATTTGATCTCAGGTTTCCAGACTGAGGACAGTTATGACTTTGCAAATTCATGGGCGATGAAAGGAGCTGGGCAGTCCTGTCGACGTGTCAGCCCTGCCAGCCAGACTTGTAACAGCACAAAAGACACCTCAGCGGTGAGAGGGCCAATCATTTTCTTGAGTGTGTGTGTGTGTGTGTGTGTGTGTGTGTGTGTGTGTGTGTGTGTGTGTGTGTGTGTGTGTGTGTGTGTGTGTGTGTGTGTGTGTGTGTGTGTGTGTGTGTGTGTAGTGTGTAAGGCCCGAATGTCTGCGTTGTTATGGTCAGCTCATCTAGTGTCTTGCTGTCATGTCATCCTACAGGTAGCCTCGGAAACCCAGGCTTTTTTTTTGTTACAAAAGAGAAAAAGCCTGGGGGAGCGATGCAGGAAGGATGGTCTTGGACCTTGTTATCTCCTAACCAATCAGAGTGCAGAGGGGCGTCGCTCTAAATTTGGTGACGTCAGCGTGCTCCGTGCACAGGCCGAGGGGGGGAGGGGAGGGGAGGCGGGGACATAGATTGGTGAAGCAATAGGAAGCCACGCACAAATCCAGGCGGCTGTGTTTGGGTCCGCCCTTCAAGACCATGGATTGAGCTCGTAGCCTCAGGCTATCCTACAGGTGATTCATGAAACAATGTACTTCAATGAAGAATCACAAATGATGACAAATATTAACTGGTGCCAGGAGGCAGTCATTACTATGTGGGAACATTTTCCAAGCTGGGAATGTTATGCTATACATATTCCTTATATTGAAAACATGAGGTCTGCACCGTATTTCCATTAAGAGCAATATATTGGCACACGTAATGTGTAATGCTCTTCTTCAGACTGAGGAAGAGGAGTAGCTCGAAACAAAACTTGTGGATGTGTCAATCAATTGCAGTTAAGGGAGCTACAGTGTGCAGACCTTCTTTCATGTTTTCATTGCTGTCTTCTATTGGTCCAGCACCTGCTTTTAAACAATATATGTTATATAACAAGCATGTAGCCTTATTGTGGAGATGATCCTGACAGTACCTTTCGTAGCTTGCATAACACCTGGAAATCTATGTCTATCTGTATATGTTATGTATCACACCATCAAAACGAAGATCTGGTTTTATTAACTGCAATCTTAAGTCTGTGCTGCTGTACAGCTCCAAAACATAGTGAACACAGAATATGTCAAAAGTTGATGCCTTTCATAACAGATATCTTACCTGGAAGGTGTTTTGGCCAAATAAAGATCTCGATCACCACCAAAAGACCAACACTGTATCTCTCACGAGATCAAGAAGTGCCATTGGCACTGTCATGGCCATGTCTGAAGGATGCCAAAAGAGAAAAATACGTAAGATCTCCCTCCAATAGACTCTACCTGGCCAAAGGCTATTCACAATGGGAATGAATTCTAGCGGGCTCATGCGAGTTGCCTCGCAAACACAGTGTACAAGAGTATATTTATGTCAGAGAATACATACACTTGATTCATCTCCCAGGGGAAGCACAAGCATTTCTCTTTGGTGTCTCATCTGTTCTCTCGTCCTGTCAGCTTTTAAAACAACGAGGCAAGAGACCCTGACAATCTCCTTGTCTGCATCTGTTCATTCTCCATCCTATCAAAGAGCCTTCATCAACTAAACAAGTCTTCTTATAGCTCTGAACTGAAAAGTCCTGAGTGTTAATTTAACTCTGTACAAATGTTGCATTTGCACACTCTTGGAGTTACAAATAAATAAACACTGTTATTTTTAACAACAGGAGAAGTTTGGACATGACCTTCGTCTTGATTGTAAGATGAACAATCCCTCTTTTGGAAAGTACACTGATGTCATGATAAAGGCCACAATGACATCCATTGTGATCTATATGAATCTCATAATATTTTCAGCTGGTTCTCCCTGCACACCATAGGAGAGCACAGAGGCTAGCTTGTGCCCATGGAAACTATTCTTAATTTATTTTCATATGTCACAGACACTGTGATTGTAATTGTGTTTCTTGTTTTTATCTGCTTCCACAAATACTGCAGCTGTCTCAAGGCTGGTAGGTCCCTTGTGCATGTGGTTCCTACATTTTTGATTTCTATTGATTTGCACTGTGGAGATGTTTGTGTGAACCCTACACTATATGACTGGGCATCGATGGCGGAAAGCCAATAGTAAAACTCCAATAAGTTCATGAAAAGCCACTGGACCCATCACAATGATGAATGTTAACAATATATGTTCATTTGGGGTTTACCTGCAATGTATCTCCAAGAGTCTGACTGTGTGAGTATTGATTTGAACTGAGGAGAGTAGATTCCTGTCAACTTTCAGCCACTATGAAAGTGGCTGAAAGTTGTCACCACTCACTGAGTGATGAAATAGCAATAACAATCTTCTGAAAATGGCATTGCATCATATATATTTAATCACAGCTAAAAATAAATGAATGCATCTGTGTGTGTCTATGAATGTACGGTATGTGTTCAGGAGTTGTCCAGCTGTCGTGTCCTGCAGACCTCCAGTGCGTTTCTGCACTGTGCCCACCTGGTCTCCCCCGAGGCCTTCCTGGCTCTGTGTGAGGAGGAGGCGTGTCACTGTGGCCATGGGGCGGGGCAAGACTGCCACTGTGCCGTCCTATTGGAGTACGCACGGACATGTCACGCCCACGGGACGCTGCTGAAAGGCTGGCTGGAGGAGAGCCAATGCTGTAAGTCAGACAATGTGTTGACAAGCCATTAAGGCCATAATGCTTGTGCATGTGTGTGTGCGTGCTCATTTGTATCCTTGTGTGTGTGTGTGTGTGTGTGTGTGTGTGTGTGTGTGTGTGTGTGTGTGTGTGTGTGTGTGTGTGTGTGTGTGTGTGTGTGTGTGTGTGTGTGTGTGTGTCCACGCACAGTAAAATGGGTTATTTTAACTCTGAAAAGAGTGTGTACATTTGTTCACTCTTTGGAGTTAAATGAACCATGGGATTTTACTATGCAGCCCCCAAGTGTCTAATAGGGCCACCGAGCCTGTTATCCCTGTGACCCAAATGCCCATGTGTGTTTGTGCGTCTGTCCACAGCCCCCAAGTGTCCAATAGGGATGGAGTACAAGGAATGCAGCCAGTCATGCTCTACCACCTGCCAGAGTCTCAACATCCAGGAGGTGTGTAAGGAAGAGTGTGTCGACGGCTGCACATGCCCCGGTAATACGCCCCCCCTTTATACTCCTATTCTCCGCCAGTTTCATCCATGTCTGTTTCCTCCCCTCCAAACATGTCAAATAACAGTATATGTGTATGGACGTGTCTGTGTCGTGTGTCAGTGGGGAAGGTACTGGACGGAGACCGCTGCGTGGAAGTGTCCCAGTGTTCCTGTGCGCACATGGGCAAACACTTCCCTCCAGGAGCCAGCATCTCTCAGGACTGTAACACCTGGTGAGTGGGCCCACTCTGTTTGTCAAGCATACATACATAGCAACATAGGTAATAATTGATGCATACGGTACAGTTTTTAACACGTTTTCCATCACTAACTAAGTGGAGTCTTTGTTATCTCCAGTGTGTGCCGTCATGGCTCGTGGGAATGCACCAACGAAGGCTGCCCTGGTGAGGAAGATGTACTCAATGTTTTCACTGACTCTGGAGTTTTCCTCATTATTCAGTCATTGTTCAGGCATTGTGGAAACAACCTCCTTCGTTTGTCTGTACCGTGTTGTAGGAGAGTGCTTGGTGATGGGTCAGTCTCACTTCAAGACGTTCGATAACAAGTTCTTCACCTTCACCGGACAGTGTCAGTACCTGCTGGCCAGGGACTGCACTAACGGACAGTTCTCTGTCATCATTGAGACTGTACAGGTATGCCTGGCCTGTAGTATGCCGACTTACAGTCATAATGCAGATGTACAGTACCGTTCGTGTCTCTCTTTCTGTGTTTTCACAATCATATCAATACTCAGGATTTTGTTTGTTCTGTGCTTCAGTGTGCAGACGACCAGGATGCTGTGTGCACCCGCTCAGTGACTCTCACCCTGCCCTCTCTGGACAACATGACAGTGAAGCTGAAGCATGGAGGCTTGGTCTCTGTCAACGGCATGAACATCCAGACCCCCATGCTCCATGGTAATGTCATAGGATTTAAGGCCGCAATACACCAGGCCAAAGACCGGGCGAAACCTGCAGGGGGTCCAGACTCCAGAGCGTTGGGGGGTTGTCTGATTGGTCATTGGTGAATGCTCATTTTTGGACGTCACAGAAGTAGCCGGGAGCCATATTCAAAAACTGAATCGGC
>NC_137610.1:14412127-14427127 GCF_963280865.1 Gymnoscopelus braueri
TAAGTACAGTTCTTGGGTACATGTACTTAGTTACTTTCCACCACTGCTCTAAATGAACTAATATGATATATCAGTATGTGGCACTGTGTGTGTGCCTAACAAGGCTCTCCCCTGTGCAGTGTGTGTGAGAACAGGCAGTGGGTTTGCACGCAGAAGGTGTGTGACGGGGTGTGTCGCACGGTCGGGGAAGGACACTACATCACATTTGATGGACTCAAATACTCTTTCCCTGGCCTCTGCCAGTATGTCCTGGTGCAGGTAAGAGACAGACGGATCCAAGTGAACCATGTCAATTATGTAACGCACGTGACTTGGAAGTCAATAACATGAAATCTCCTTTTCCCATCTCTCTCTTTATGTTCTGCCTCTCTCTCTCTCTCTCTCTCTCTCTCTCTCTCTCTCTCTCTCTCTCTCTCTCTCTCTCTCAGGATATGTGCAACGGAGTGGACGGTTCCTTCAGAGTGCTGGTGGAGAACGAGGCCTGTGGCATTGTGGGACATCGTTGTGCCAAAGCACTGACAGTCTCCTACAAGGGAGGGCTGATTACTATGCAGCACGGAGAGGTACTGTAACCTACACTTGCATGCAGTGGTGGAAAAAGTACTAATTCTTTTGACTTATCAATACTGCAATGTAGAAATACTCTGTTACAAGTAAAAGTCCGGAATTCAAAATGTACTTGACTAAAAGTATAAAAGTATTGGCATCAAAACGGACTTGAAGTTCCAAAAGTAAAAGTACTCATTGTGCAGAATGTCCCATTTCAAGTTTTCAAGTGTATACAAATCTTTTGAAAATAGCAGATCTACAAGCTCACAATGCGTCGCATCGCGACACATTGTGAGCTTGTAGATCTGCTATTTTCAAACTGTATATAGGGCTGAAGTGGTTAATGCATGTTTGGTAATAATACTCAAAATCTACAAAGTAACTAGTAACTAAAGTTTTCAAATAATTGTAGTGGAGTAGAAGTAAAAGTATTGGAAATTGGAAATACTCAAGTAAAGTACAAATACCTCAAAATACTTAAGTACAGTACTTAAGTAAATGTACTTACAGTAGTTACTTTACACCACTGCTTGCATGTGTGCATGGACATGCACACACACACACACACACACACACACACACACACACACACACACACACACACACACACACACACACACACACACACACACACACACACACACACACACACACACACACACACACACACACACACACACATTGAAGAAGATGAGGAAGATTTCTTTTCGTCTGCCTGTAGGTGAGGATGAGGAGACCAGTCCTACAGGGCACAGAGGTGGAGATCATTCGCTCTGGCCAGTTCTACGTTCTACTGCTGGGGAAACACATTTCCATCAGCTGGGACCAGGGAACCCGACTGCTGGTCCACATCTCAGCCGAATACAGGGTAATCCTTCATGGCTTACAACAGTGATTCTCAACCATTTTCATTTCAAGGACCCCCCGTGAGACATATGCATTTGTTCACGGACCCCCATTTGATCAAACTTGTTTAATCTCTGGGACCCCAGTCAACACTGTGTTTATTTAACTATGTCAGAGTTAAATATGCCTGCTCAGAGCAGGTAAGCACATCTAATAAATAGATAAGTGTAGTGATATTTTGCTATCTGCCCTTCGGAGTCTGTTAGAATGATGTGGACGAGAGAAGTTGAGAACCCAGTCTGATGATTCAGTATAGCAGCAAAGAAGAACCATGCATCGGGAACAAACTGAAGTCCAAACAAGTGTCTGAGTTCAATATGTTCTGGTTTATTCAGAGAAAGACAGAGTATAAATGCAACATACACATGTTGCATTTGAGACATCTCGGTGGCAGTCACGTGGGTTTAGTAATTACACAGATAAAGAGTTCATATGATGCTGTAGATGCTGTAGATGAGGCCCCTTCCTGGGGCCTCTTCCTGTCTCTCGAGACAGCAGTTCGATGGAAACTGCCAGGTAGATGGGCTCACAGGAAGTCATAGTCACGCAGATGAGCCTGTTGAGCTGTTTGCACACCATAAATGGTATAGGCCCCTCTGAGATCGCAAGATAGGCCTCCAAGAATACTGCAGATAAAGGTCGGCTATATATGCTAGACATATGAAATAGAAACAAGACGAGACACTTAAGGTGAACGGATGCAACACCTCGGCCATTCTGTCAACCACAGAATGGCCCCCTGCAATAAAGAACGTCAATTCTAGGTTCTATATGACAGGATGAGCAATCAGTGGACACAGTGGAAGAGTCAGCATTAACATGCATTGTATACGTTTTACAACAATAAGTTACATTTATTTGGAATACCAAAAATGCCTCTACCGAAGCATACAGTGTGTACTTCAGTTGGGCATCACTTAACGTCGTTTTGGTGTGTGACACTGTCGTGTGACGGAGTGGCGCCATAAGCCAGTGGCCATGGCCCATGTGCCCACTGCCCACATTTAGTTACACTCTTCCAACAGCTCCACACCTCCACAGGTACTACTGTGTACAAAACCACCACACGTTTTTTATGTTCTTTACCTGTCACTGTGAGTAGGTGTGTGTGTGTGGTCTGTGTTTACCTGTCACTGTGTGTAGGGGCGGGTGTGTGGTCTGTACTTACCTGTCACTGTGTGTAGGGGCGGGTGTGTGGTTTGTACTTACCTGTCACTGTGTGTAGGGGCGGGTGTGTGGTCTGTACTTGCCTGTCACTGTGTGTAGGGGCGGGTGTGTGGTCTGTACTTACCTGTCACTGTGTGTAGGGGCGGGTGTGTGGTCTGTGTTTACCTGTCACTGTGTGTAGGGGCGGGTGTGTGGTCTGTACTTACCTGTCACTGTGTGTAGGGGCGGGTGTGTGGTCTGTACTTACCTGTCACTGTGTGTAGGGGCGGGTGTGTGGTCTGTACTTACCTGTCACTGTGAGTAGGTGTGTGTGTGTGTGGTCTGTACTTACCTGTCACTGTGTGTAGGGGAAGGTGTGCGGTCTGTGTGGGAACTTCGATGGCAACATCAACAACGATTTGATGAGCAGCAGCAACCAGTTGGAGGTGGATTCTGCCCACTTTGGAAACTCCTGGAAAGTCAAACCCAGCTGTGCCGATGTAACACAGGTGCGTATATGTTTATTAGCCCTTATTATTGTCTCCGCCAGAGGTGGAGAGTATGTTTTTGTTCCCGTCCCGCTGTGTGTCCCCCCCCCTAGCCAAGCTAACATTGGTCAAGCTTCACGTGACACGTGACAATATGTTGTCACCAATGCTTTTGATTGGCTAGCGAGGTGAAGTGAGGTGAGGTAACATTGGTCAAGCTAACATTGGTCAAGTGACACGTGACAATATGTAATATAAATAGGTAAGACAGGATTAATCAGGAACAGTACTGGCGGAGACCTGTGCTCCGAGGAGCACATTTTCTAGTTGCTTCTGTAACAGTAATGGTAGACTGAATAGAAACATTTCACAACACATTGAGCTATTATTGTACTACATGTATTCTGATGCTATTTACTGAACCATGCGTGTGTGTGTGTGTGTGTGTGTGTGTGTGTGTGTGTGTGTGTGTGCGTGTGTGTGTGTGTGTGTGTGTGTGTGTGTGTGTGTGTGTGTGTGTGTGTGTGTGTGTGTGTGTGTGTGTGTGTGTGTGTGTGTGTGTGTAGCTGCTCGCTCCATGCGGCGACAACCTTGTGAAGTTGGTAACAGTTGAGCAGTCCTGTCGTATTCTCACCAGTTCCCTCTTTACGGAATGCAACAGCCAGGTGAGTGTTACCATAGATACACTGAGACCCTACCAGCCCGCATCCTGAGTGCCTCTTGTTTTAGCCATCCTGCATACCGTCTTCTACCTTGTGGTTCTATAACCTTTTCAAATGTAGGGTGTGTAGGGTCTTGATAGATGCAAAGGACAGATAGAAAGAGAAACCAGCTTTCACAGATACTGTATTAAGTAACTCTTAATATATTAGCAGAGACAGTACAACATAAAGCAGCTTCTCAACCAGTGCCCACCTTGACATGAAAAAGTTAGAGCACCACTGATATTATAGCAACATACGTTTTTTAGGAACCTGTTAGGATTTAGAAGAATTTGTTGATGCGTTCCCGGATAGAATGGGTTAATCTCCCTGTATCACAATGCGGTGGATGACGCATTTGCCAGTGTTGTATGGTAATGTAAATGGTAATATGTATGTCATGTATTATGTCTAGGTGGACCCAGAGCCATATGTGGAGATGTGTGTGGAGGCAGCGTGCTCTTGTCCATCAGTAGGCGACTGTGTGTGTTTCTGTGACGTCATCGCAGCCTACGCTCAGGCCTGCTCAGAGGGGGGCGTGTCCATCCGTTGGCGATCCAACGATCTTTGTCGTGAGTGTCCTGTCATACAGGCTAGCACGGGACAATACTAACATATATATCGTTGCTGTCGGGCAGAAACCTCCCATCTCCATATTTAAACTTGTTGTGTTTTGTTTCGTGAATTAACACCCTACTTGATCATACTACAGCGTCACACAAAAGCATCAAAAGTAAAAATCGCAAAAGTAGCAGATCTACAAGCTTGCGGATCTGCTACTTTTGCGATTTTTTAAATTTGAATCCTGAAAAGTAACAGTTTTGGACATATGAGGTTTCCACCCGACAGAGACGATATCATCTACCATAGAAAACTCATTTTCACATTATAGTTTCCCTGGGTTCATATTATTCAAACATTTTATAATCCCAGGTAAAATGTCAAAATAATATACAATAGTTGTGAAAAGTCCTTAGCAGTGCTTAACCACATTAAAGTAATACTAGGTAACTTTTCCTACAACACCAAAGTTAAATTGTATATCTTTTGTGAGTGACAAAAGTTTCACAACACCCACTCCATGAATTTCACCCCGAAAGCCTTTTATACATATATTTTCTATTGAACGGTGATAGGAGTGTCTTTCCCGCGAAAATGACGTCATGTAGCCGGAAAACGGAAGCGGAAATGCACCGGTTTCCTGTTTGGCCAGGAACTACCGCACCGGTTTCCTGTTTGGCCAGGAACTACCGCGCTAATAACAAAAGGGAAACTCACGCTGATTTTAAGAGATTGTATGATTTGAAGATCGAAAAACAACAGAAAAAGAAAACACAGCTCACGGTAACTAAAGCTCCACTGGCTTAGAGAAACGATCCACAGATCGTATAAAACAATTAAAAGAACGCTTTTTGAAACGCTTCCGTCTTCCGGTGAAAACAAATGGAATTCTGGGTAACAGAGGAATAGACGAACGGCCTGCAGTGACGGTAATGACCAGCAGAGGCTGCTAAAAATCGTTATTTGTGGACCTGCACTGTATAACTTTAAAGTAATACTAGGTAACGTTTTCAACAAAACTAAAGTTAAATTGTATATCTTTTGCGAGTGGCAAAAGTTTCACAACACCCACTCCGTGAATTTCACCCCCGGAAGCCTTTTATTTATATATTTTCTATTGAACGTGTACGGGGGGGACTTTCCCGGGAAAATGACGTTCCTGGCCAACGTCATGACGTCGTGGCCGACGTCCTCAGGAACTACCGCAACGGTTTCCTGTTTGGCCAGGAACTACCGCGCTATTAACAAAAAGGAACCTCACGCTGATTTTAAGATAATGTAGGATTGGGAGATCGAAAAAGAACAGAAAAAGAAAGCACAGCTCATGGTAACTAATGCTCCACTGGCTAAGAGAAACGATCCGTAGATAGTATAAAACAATTAAAAGATCGCTTTTTGAAACGCTTCCGGCTTCTGGTGAAAACGAATGGAATTCTGGGTAATCGAGGACTAGGGAAATTGTATGCAGTGACGGTAGTGACAAGCAGAGGTTGCTAAAAATCGTTATTTGTGATTTTGCATAGTACAACTTTAACTCTGGTGTCCCTATTTTGGGCAACTTTGAATTTTCACCAAATGTCAAATGTCTCCACGGAAAAGTATGTACAGTAGATTAGCTTGAAAATTTGCTATTTTCACCAAATATTTCACCACAGAACAGGGACGCTGGCATTTATGTGATTAAGTGACTATGGGTTGTCTCCAAGTGACACTGCAGCTTTGATGACTTCATAGATTTGTTTGACACCAGTGTTGTGTAAATTGTTATTTTTTAATTTGTATTTATCCTAACTTTTATGTTGGATTAATGTTGATGTGGAAAATGAACGTAGAACAACAGGAAAGAGCCTATATAATGTACATATTTGTATATTTCTCTTAGCTATGAGCTGTGAGGAGCTGAACCCTACAGGCCCGGGTGTAGCAGGGGAGGAGTTGTGTCAGTGGAGATACAACACCTGCTCCTCTGCCTGTCCACTCACCTGCCAGCACCCACAACCTCTGCCCTGTCCACTATCCTGTGTGGATGGCTGCCATGCCTACTGTCCCCCAGGTAATCACAATAGGCTCTATGCACAGCAGCCATACTGGAATGAAATTCGGTCGCTTTCTTACCTCCTTCACAGGTGTTACCAATGATTCTAATGAAGGCTCTGTTCCATTTAGTGTAGCAAAGTGGTTCTCAAAAGTTTTAATTTAAAGAACCCCATAACTCTGAGAGTGTACAAATGGAACCAAATGGATGGGTTTTTGTCGCATTCCTCCGGCAATAATTTGATGACCGGGTGTATTTCCAGTAGGAGACACAAAGAGTCTACTTTGTGTCTCCTACCAGATACATTAGCATCTTTCCGCCGGTAATCAAATTATTGGCTTAGGAATGCGACAAAAACAAAAAACAATCCATGATTTCAAGCCTTCATGGGGTGTGCAATTAATAGAAAATAAGTAATTTTTTGGGTGAACTACTCCTTTAAGGTTAAAAGGATGACACATTGTGGTCCTATGTATTCAATTCATCAATACAAAAAAAATAAATAACACAATAATAATAAATAAAACGCAATAATAAAACACAAATACAAAACACTATATGGACAAAGGAGAATAAGGAAAAACGTTGTCAGTGAATGATACCTCCTTTCGACACCTCCTGATTGATATTTTTTCAGGCCAATTTAGAAAGAAACCAGTGTCAGTCAGGGCATTCCCCATTTTGGTGGAGTAGTAGAATGAGAATTGTCAATTCAAGAATCTGTATTGGGTACTCAAAAACATAGATACACAATGAGGCAAGACAAGAATTCAGATTTCAAAGTATTATTAGTAGTATAGTAAGCAGCCAAGACTTACATGTACACATGCAACGGAAACCCTGTCTGACTCAGCTAATTTCAGCACTGCTGCTTTCTTAAATACGCTACAGACAGAACATATTCGAACAAGAACAGACAAGAATTAACAATGAGTGTTACCAGCCCACACCTTTACCCCTAAGGGCCATCTGATTATAATGAGTGGGTTAGGTCAGCTCTCAACCCTACAACTGTGACACAGCTACCCTCAAGCCTAGATGCAGATCTCGGCTCGTCAGTGCGTCACTTCGTGCCGCGCTGCAAGATTGTATATCTGCTATTTCTTTACATTTCTGAAAAATATCTTCTCCTCTGGGGGACCCTGGCACAAAACCCTTTCAGATGGGGGTCCGTGGCCAAATACATATCAATTTGGGGGTCTAGATACAGTACACATGCACATAGCCAATGATCATGAGGGAACTCCTCCTCTTCTGTTACCTATAGGCCAACTGTTGGATGAGGTGACCATGCGGTGTGTAGACGTGTCCCAGTGCAAGGTCTGCATCCATGAAGGTCAGAGAATCTCCCATGGCAACAAGGTCATCCTCAACCACGATGACCCCCAGCACTGCCAGATATGGTAATTCTGTAGAATGTGGTTTGTGTGTTACTCAACCAGACAGCCCAGGTGGTTTCACTGGTTTGTGAAATGTCCTGTTGTGGCTCCTCACAATTAATGCACAGGTTGACATACCACTGGTAAATCAGAAATGTACGCATATGAGGAGATTAAAATCATTCTTAAAAGCGCCTCATATCCCTGGCTCAATTAGAATAGTAACCATATTTTCCCCTGATTTAACCACTAAAACCCTAACTAACCCTATTTTTCTGGGATTTTTTACCGGCGGAAGTAAACACATTGTCAGCTTGTAGATCGGCTATTTTAAATGAAGAGATTTGTCGGAGAGGGAAAAAAAGAGTTACCCCGGTCAACTAAGCTGAGTGGCTAGTGAGCCAGCCTGGGAAATTAGAGGCCCTGGTTGTCCCAGGTACCATTCCAGGCCAGGCCAGCGATGTGTGTCCCTGGGCAAGACTCTTCTTAACCCCTAATAGCTCCCAGAGCGCCGTAGAATGGCGCTCACTACTCCTAGTAGTTATGGGATGGGTAAATGCAGAGGACAAATTTCACGTATGTGCAAATATACAGTGACAAAAAACACCCCAAGGAGTGGGGACTATTCTTTTCTATTCCAACATCTGTCTGTGTTTTCTGCAGTCACTGTGAGAACAACACACTGAGCTGTGAGGTTTGTCCTCCCACGGGCGTGTTCACCAGTCCCCCCACTCCCACCACGCCCGCCACCACCGCCATGTACGAGACCACGGTGATGCCCGAGGGCGCCTGCGACCGCGCCATGGACCTGGCCTTCCTCCTGGACGGCTCACAGGCTCTGTCCGAGGACGAGTTCCAGTCCATGAAGATGTTCATCCTGACTGTAGTGGAACGCTTCCGCATGGGCTCAGCTCACACGCGAGCCACCGTTCTGCTGTTCCACTCAGGAGTCAAGACCTATGACCTGCAGGTAGACACAAACTCATGCTGAGGGACCTCGATTCCCTCGCACTGATTCCTGTACAGCCAGGCAGCACGGGCCGCATTAAACATTGTGTTAAATTATGCGTTATTGATCCAATTTACCATAGATATTGGCTTTTGGTTGCTGACCCTTTTAAAATGAGTGTCACAGGATCTCCATTCCTATCTCCATTCTTTCTCTCACTCACTCTGTCTATCTGTCCCTCTCTCTCCCTCCCTCCCTCTCTCGCTCTCTCTCTTTGTCTCTCCCTCCTTCCCGCCTGCAGGTTCAGAAGTGGCTGTTTAAGAAGACTGTACACGATCTGCATTACACAGGCGGAGGGGCAGCCTTCTTGGACGAGGCTGTCAAATACCTGGCCATCAACATCTACGACAAGAACAAGCGCGACAACGCGGGCCGCGTGGCCATCATACTGACCGCCAGCGCCAACCCGCGGCCCATCCGCAGCACGGCCAAAATGCTCAAGAAGAAGAGCATCATCACCTTGACGGTGGCCCTGGGCCCCGGGGTCAGCATGGCGCAGATCAACGAGATCACCAAGGCCAACCCGGAGAACAGGGCCTATGTGCTGAGCAGCACCCGGGAGCTGCCGGACCGTCTAGCAGAGGTGTCGGACTACCTCTGCACCCTGGGGGACGACCCTCCGGGTCCACCACCACCACCAAAGAGAACCACCACCACCATGCCGCCCACCGAGATAACCACCACCATGCCGCCCACCAGGATAACCACCACCACCATGCCGGCGATGCCGCCCACCACGTCTTCCCCGGAAACCCCCACTCCTAATACTACCCCAGGCCCTTCCACTGGCCCATCTTTCAAAACCACAACGACCTCCCCCGGCCAGCTGCCCGTTGACGTGACCTTCGTCGTGGAGGGCTCCGACGCGGTCGGAGAGGCCAGCTTCAACAAGTCCCTCCTCTTCCTGGAGGAAGTGATCACGGAGCTGACGGAGAAGCAGGAGCTGATCCGCATCACCGTCGTCCAATACTCGGTGACCGTCACCGTGGAGATCAGGCGATGGGAGGTGAGGCGACAGAGGCAGCTGTTGCGAGAGCGTCTCTGGCAGATTCGCTGGCGCGGCGGGAACATGACCAACACGGGCACCGCCATCAATACCGTCCTGGAGGAATCTAAGCCACCCCCCTCGGGCCCTTCCCCTCCTCAGCTGGTCTTCCTGGTGACAGAGAACCCGCCCACCGACACCGTGTCTCGCCCGCCGTCCATGAGCAACCAGACGCACGTGTTCGTCTTCGGAGTTGGGACGAAGGTCCGCGACGAGCATTTGACGCAATTCAGTTACCCGGAGAGGCCCATAATGGTGGACGACTACAACACATTGATCCCGAAGATCGTCAACATCACACGCGACATCATACGACCACGCGATGTTGATCTGTTCCTCCCGGTGACCACCACCCTGCCACCGACCACCACCCTGCCACCGACAGGTAAAACACTACACGCTTATTTTGATGCAAAATCAAATCTTCACAGATAACGCAGGTAGCCAGTCTGTTGTCAGTCCATGGCAGTTGATTTGTACATGTGTGTCTAATCAGTGCCGTGTAAGAAGCCCCTGGATGTGCTGTTCCTGCTGAAAGCCGGGGGACAGTTTGAAGACATGAAGACCTTTGTTGAACAATTCGTCAAGGATGCAGACATAGGTATACCAGAGACCATAAATACTTTTATGATAACTATATCGTCACTGTCGGGTGAAACCCTTGTATGTCCAAAACCATTACTTTTCAGGAAATGGAAAATAGAACCTGAGTTCCAATGGATCCATTGTAGTTATCATTTAGTCACAAGCTCTTATGAATACGTTTCATTGGTTAAATATTTATAAAACCCATAGAAACACTTAACCACTCTCACTATAACTTTAACAATGTTTCAAAAATAGTAAAAATAGCAGACCTACTGTACAAGTTCACAACGCGCCGCGAAGTGGCGTGTTGTTAGCTTTTAGATTGGCTATTTTTGCGTGACACTAAAACAAAAAACAGCCCAACAGCGACGATATGAGGATGCATTGACGTGCATTGACGTTATGTTACTATGTTACATGATGAATGCAAGTGGACTGGCTCCTTGTTTGTGTGTGCAGGGCGGAACGCTACTCAGGTGAGTGTGGTTCAATATGGAGACAAGAGCACAGCGGAGGTTACCTGGAAGGACGAGCAGAGCAAGCCACACCTCCTCAACCAGCTGGAAAACATGCACAGCACTACTGCCAAAGCTGCCCCCGCACTAGGTAACATTTTCATTTCTCTATTTTGATTTTCAATTACAGATATTAATCGTGTCAAAATGCAAATATATCAGAAGACAGTGCACACCGTCCTGGATTTGAATCCCTAAAATCCCTCTTCTGGGGGTGTATATTCGGTGAAAAATTACTTTGGTGATCTATAAACTGACAATGTGTCGCAGCATGACACGTTGTGAGCATGTAGATCAGCTATTTCCAATGAAGACATTTAGTGTAGTCCTCGGGAATCAACGAAGTATAGGCTTTTCATATCTTATCCCAACCTCACGTTTTGCCCCTCACCCCCTATCACTCTACTGCAGAGTACTATTATAAATTATTTTGTCACTTCAATTCCCAATGCATCTCTCCTGTGAATTTCCTTGTGCTATGCAAATGTAGAATACAAATGGCGTCTGACTTGACTTGACTTCCTTCTGCCCAGGCTCTGCGCTGCGTTTCACTGTTCAGACAGCCATCTCACCAACCAGTGGTGGCCGCCCAGGCGTGGCCAAGGCAGTGGTGATGCTAGTGACTGACAGGTCAACCGATTACGTCCAAGAAGCAGCGAATGAGGCACTGATAACGGGTAAGACCTTGCCAACCCCATCCATCAGGAGGAATCGTTCTGAATACTGTTTTTTTTAATATATACTCAATGTATATATTCAAATATATTAATATAATATAAACATATCCAATTGTATTCCAGTGGACAGTATTCCATTCAGTTTATTTTTCATATTTTAAGATCAAATAGTATATTCAAAGGGAGACAGTTAAGGAGTAGGCTTGAAAGAATCAGAATTAAGTTTATCAGGTGTAAAGAAGGGGGGGGGGGGGGGCATTTTTTCTTTGTGCGTGCTCCATAGTTTTCAAGATGGATTTGTGCCTCTTGTGTTTAAACTGGCCTCCTCCCACAGGTGTGTCAGTGTTCCCCATCGGGATAGGACCACGTTACGACAAGACTGAACTGGCCGTGCTCGGTGGCCCTGGAAACCAAGACAACACGCTGCACTTGCGCAGCATGGATCAGTTGCTGATGCTCTTGAGTCTAGACCACGGCTATACAGAGAAGATATGCAGGGGTGGGCTCTCACACACACACACACACACACACACACACACACACACACACACACACACACACACACACCCTCTTGCACACTTGTGTGCACTGCTAAATAGATGACTGAAAATCAATCAAAAAAGCACGGTTTGTACTGACTCAGCGAAGTAGTAAAATAAATCCGTTCCAAATCAGTTAAACCAGTGTGACACAACGATGTAACCTTGATGACATCGTTGTATTGTGATTCGCAGCTGGTCCCCCCGGAGTGTGTATTGACGATAATGGGAATGAGAGAAAGGTGAGTAATGGCCAATGAACTGAGCTGATATAGATCGTCACACGAGTGGTTCAACACAGCATTTCTCACCATTAACTGTTTCTGTGCCTGCGTGTGTGTGTGTGTGTGTGTGTGTGTGTGTGTGTGTGTGTGTGTGTGTGCGCGTGTATGTGTATGTGTGTGTGTGTGTGTGTGTGTGTGTGTGTGTGTGTGTGTGTGTGTGTCCGTCCCTAGCCTGGTGATTCGTGGCTGCTGGCAGGCGGATGCCACTCTGTCCTCTGCCATCCCAACGGCACCATCACCCTCCGCAGCCACATGGTCAACTGTGACAAACTGGAGCCTCCGGCCTGCAGGAACGCCATGCCGCCCGTGAGAGTCGAGGACACGTGCGGTTGCCACTGGGAGTGCCCCTGTGAGTATACCTCACTTAAAGTGTAACCACATTAAACTTAAAATGTTATACTTTTTGGCTATTCAAAAATAGCAGATATACAAGCTCATAGCGTGGCACCGAGTGCCGCGCTATGAGCTTGTAGATCTGCTATTTAAAAAAAATCTTGAACATTTTTTGCAAATCTTTGAATATATATGTTTTCTAAAGCGAACATTTTAACTAAAATCTTTGCTTCTGGGGGGTCCCTGGAATAAAATATTTTGAGATGGGGTCGGCGGCCAAATACATATAATTTGGGGGGTCCTTGACGTGAAAAAGTTTGAGAACCACTGATATAGAAAAAAAAAAAAGAATCGGTCTCAGGTCTTAATGGGATAATGGATGAAGAAATATCATTTGTTGCTGTCGGGTGGAAAACATGCATGTCCAAAACCGTTACTTTTCAGGAAATGGAGACAAAAAATAACCTGTTTTCCAATGCATCCAATGTAGTTATTATTTAGTCACAAGCTCTAGTTAATACTTTTCATTGGTTAAATTTTTATAAAACCTTAACCAACTTTCACTTTATGAAAACTTAAAAATTTTCGCAAATAACAGATCTTCAAGCTCACACCGCGTACGTTGCGGCGCATTGTGAGCTTGCAGATCGGCAATTTTTTGCTACTTTTGTGTGACACTGTAGTATGATGAATTAGGGTATTAATGTACGGAAAAAAAACAAAGTTGAAATATGGAGATGCAAGGTTTCTGCCCGACAGCAACCATATCAATTAAAATATATCGTCTTTCGGGTGGTCCAAAACTGTTACTTTTCAGGATTAAAAAAAAAAACTAGCAAAAGTAGCAGATCTACAACCAGATCTGCAATCTCAAACAAGCAGATCTACAAGCTCAAAACGCGGCATTGCGCAAAGAGCTTGAATATCTGCTGCTTTTGATACTTTTGTGTGACGCTGTAGTATGATCAAGTAGGGCATTCATTTACAAAAAAACACAAAGAGTTAGAATATGGAGATAAGAGGTTTCTGCCCGAAAGCAATGATATCAGAGCTCAAGTTCCTGCCCAGCAGAGCAGAGACTTTTCCAAATCCTCAGGAAGAGCAATCTCTGTTGCTGCACTATAGTGACTCCTATAGGTTGGTCAGGGAAGTGTTTCTCAAACTTTTCATGTCAAGGACCCCCAAATTGATTGATTTGATTTGGGGGCACAAAACCTTGATAATGCTTTGTGCCAGGGACCCCCAGAAGAGAAGATTTATGTTATCAAACATCTTCGATATTTTCCAAATATTTTCAGAAATAGCAGATGTAAAAGCTCGCAGTGAGCTTGTACATCTGCTATTTTATGCCATTAATGCTTAAATTGGGAGAAAAAAGAAAAAGGAAAAAAAAAAGAACAAATGAAACCAAATGGTCCATTTAGTGGTTGGAGGTGGTCTCTCTACACTTCCACTGAGAAGTTTTGACCCTGGTGTCAGTTAGGACAGTGGTTCTCAAACTGTGGGTTGGGGCCACCAGGGAGGTCCCAAAATGATGTATAGGGGCCCCCAGATGATATAATGTTCTCACTCAACAGTAAACAAACCAACATACAGTATAAGTGTATACAGGGTATAAGGACTTTTTAATACCTCTTAAATGGCTGGTGGAGACATTGATGTGTCAATAGTAAGAAAAAGGCAAACATTTTGAAAATAGCTTATCTACAAGCTGCACAACGCAGCTTTTTTATCTGTGGAACAAAATGTTATGCCTCAACTCCTACAATTCCAAGTGGTTGTAAGGGTGGGGGGTCCCCAGTTCAAATGTGATTATTTTGGCGGGTCCCCAGTTCAAATATGATTATTTTGGGGGGTCACAGCCTGTTGAGAACCACTGAGATAGGACACCTATTGGTAATACTGCCTGAAGCTCATAAGCGCAATACCTCCCCCTGGCCAAGTGGGGATTCCCTCTTGTCGGAGCGGCAGACATTTGGTCTCCCACACACCGACAGGAGGCCAGGTTTCGAGTCCCGGGTAGGACGTTAAACCTGCAGCTTTAACACAGTGTATAGAAACTTGACTTTGTTATCTTTAGCATTGACTGTGCCATTGAAGTCTATTTATGGTGACCACTCTCGTCATAATGTAAACATTTGCTTCCTGCCGGCTGATGTTGACAGGCATGTGCATGGGCAGCTCCACCAATCACGTGGTGAGGTTCGACAGCGTGGCTCTGAGACTGCTCGGCGAGGGCACCTGC